>NC_066560.1:7690042-7740042 GCF_024679095.1 Eriocheir sinensis
GTGTGTGTGTGTGTGTGTGTGTGTGTGTGTCCCAACCTGCATCCCCTCCACACACACACCTTATCTCCCTGAAGAGCGTGTTATCGGAGGCTGTTCATGGGAGAGAGCAACCAACCCGCACCGCCACTTCTTGACCCGGTCCTCCGTCGGCTTATAAGGCGCCCCGATCCCCCGATACTCATTATTACTTTTTTCCTCTCGCTTCGTTGGCGTTGAGATACATACAAACATTGTCCCTGAGATAGTACGGTGGGGAGGGGAGGAGGAGGAAGGAGGGGGCGAGGTATGAAGCAAACAGAAAGTAAGAGGAGTGTTTGCCCTAGAGGAGGAGGAGGAGGAGGAGTAGAAGGACAAAAACAAGAACAGAGATTAGGAGAGGGAAGAAGAGGGGAAGAAGATAGAAGGTAGAATAAGAAAATAAAGGAAGAGGAGGTGAAGGAGGAGGAGGAGGGTGAGCGCAAGAACACCAAGAACAGAGATTAGGAGAGGGAATAAGAAGAGGGGGAGGAGATAGAAGAAGAAGAATAGAAAGTAGAAAAGGATAATAAAGGAAGAAGAGGAGGAGGAGGAGGGTGAACGCAAGAACACCCAGAACAGAGATTAGGAGAGGGAAGAAGAAGAGGTGAAGGAGATAGAAGAAGAAGAATAGGGGGTAGAAAAAGACAAGAAAGGAAGAGAAGGAGGAGGAGGAGGAGGAGGGTAAAAAGAAGAACACAAGGAACATAAATTAGGAGGAGGAATAAGACGAGGGAGAGGAGACAATAGAAGAGGAATATAAGGTAGAAGAGAGTAAAGAATGATAAGGAAGAAAAATAAAAAGAGAAAAGTCGATGAAGAACAGCAAGAACAAAAACAAGATGAACATGAAGAAGGAAGAGAAAGAGAGAGAGAGGAAAGAAGAGAGAACAGGAATAAACGGTAGAAGATGAAAGTAAAGGAGGAGGAGGACGAGTAAGAGAAAAAGATGAACAACAGCAAGAACAAGAACAAGATGAACAAGAAGAAGAGGGAGAGGGGGGTGAGGGGGGCGGGGAGAGACAGGCAGGCCCCGAGGACATTGACACCCGCCTCTGCCCTGCCTCCTCTGCCTTGTGGTTTCCCCGCTTCAAATCCGGACTTGTCTCTTGGTGAGGCTGGCAGTGAATCTCCGAGCCTGTCCCATCCTTCCCCAGTCTGTCCCATCCCTCCCCAGCCTGTCCCATCCCTCCCCAGCCTGTCCCATCTCTCCCCAGCCTATCCCATCCCTCCCCAGCCTATCCCATCTCTCCCCAGCCTATCCCATCCCTCCCCAGCCTATCCCATCCCTCCCCAGCCTGTCCCATCCCTCCCCAGCCTCTCATCCCTCCCCAGCCTGTCCCCATCCTTCTCCTTCATCTTCTTTTTCTTTTCCTCTTCTTCTATCTCATCTCCTTTTTACTCCTCCTCCTAATCTCTGTTGTTCATGTTCTTGTTTTTCCCTTCTCCTCGTCCTTCTCCTCCTTCTCCCCCTCCTCCTTACTCTTCTTCTCATGGTGCACTTATCGGTTCCAGACCCAAAACTGTCACACTCACACCGATAACGACATTCATTTATAGTTACTTAAAATAGTTAATTGCTACTTTTTTTTTTTTTTCCCGAGTTGTGGGCCATAAACTGAGAGATACGATGTTGGGAGTACGATGATGAGGCGAGGCTGCGTGGCTGGCTGGCCCCGTCCCTCGCTTCGCCTCGGGGCCGCCTCCTCGCGCATTAGTCTCGCCTTATTCGCGCTTATCACACTCGCTCTTATCTCGGATCATAATTTTCGGCGGCATGTGTTTATGGCTGCAGATGTCGCGGGTGGGGGTCTGGGGCGAGGGGTTGTCAAGAGGAAGGTATCAGTGGTGTGTTTCGTTGAGGTTCTGTTTCGACCTTCCCAAGTTTCTTATTTTCGCCATCAGTGAATTGTGTTTCTTCGTAGTCAGTTTCTGTCTTGTATTTTATATTCTTTTACCTGACTTTTTTTCCATTCTCATGATACGCATAATTACTGATGGAAGGTCACTGCTCAAAACGTTCGTTTTGATGTATTTACAAGGTAATTTTGATTATTAATCATATTTATGATAATGATAAACATAGCTTACAACAATTATGTCCTGGTGTGAAGAAATAAAAACTAACATTAATTCAGCCTGTCATGCCGTTGTTTGTAGTGTTGTTAACAACACAAACAACAAACATGGAGTGAGTGAGTCTGTTTGTTGGCGTCACCTGTGGTGGTGGTGGTGGTGAGAATGACGTGACTAATATGACTGTTTCCTCCTCAGGGCGGTGGTGTGAAGGGAGACATGAGGGTACCAGTGGCGTCGGTGTACCGCACGGGCGGTGTGGGCGGCCTGGTGGGGTGCGTCGGCGTGGCGGCCTCGGCGCCCACCGTACACCACCACCACATCGACCACGACGAGGAGCAAATCTCACGCCTGGCACACCACCTCTCGCAGATCTCCAGTGACCATGAGGGCCTCCAGGTGAGTACATCAGGGTTGTCCCCCCCACCCCTCCCCCTCCCCCCACACTACACTATCCAGACACAATGTTGTTATGTTAATGAGATGGGGAACTTGTTCATCTCACTTGGTCTGTCAGTAAGTTATTCACAGTCATCTACAATGAATACTGAATGCACCAGTCAACATTAGTATGTTAATGAGTCAGTTTTGAAGTGAGTCAGTAAGTGTGTTATCCTGTGTTGTGTACTTAAGTGTTCTCCTCCCCGTGCAGGTGCTGGACCAGGAGGACTTGGCCGCCCTGCTGCCCGATGTAAGCAGCGGTGGCCACCAGGATGGCTCCTCCGTGTCCCTGGATGGCTTCACCGATGACGTGGTGGTGTCCCGTGGCGGCTCAGACACCGAGGGAGAGGAGCCTACCACCGCTGCTGCAGACGCTGCTGCCGCTGCTGCTGCTGCTGCTGCTGCTGCCGCTGCTGGAGAGGAAGATGATGACCTGCCAGATGTCATTGTACATGAGGCCATCAACTCCATGGCCATGGTTGGCGAGGAGGCCCTCAAGTTCAATACGGTGCTCATGGACGACCTCGATGACGTGGATGGCCGAGGCCGTGCCCGCCAGCAGCAGCAGCAGCAACAGCAACAGCAGCATCAACAGCAGCAGCAGCAGCAGAGCCAGGCCAGGCTAGGCCAGCAGCAACAGCAGCTGCAACAACAGCAACAGCAACAGAGAGCAGCCAGGAGTCCCAGGGCTGAGTCTGGGTCGAGGGGCCGTGAGGACCTAACCTTTGGGGACAAAAAGAAGCGAGGGAGGCAGTCTCGACCTCTGCCGGGGAAGGATCCCCACCCAGAGGAAGAGCCAGACCCGCCCTCCATGCCGGAGCTGGAGAGCTACGTTCCCCTGGACTGCAACGTGTCCAACGTGTCCCCGGACAGCGGCATTCAGTCAGTGAATGGCTCTCCCCTGCACCACATCGGGTCTCCGCCGCACCACCACTCGCCTCTCTACAGTGCCGGCAAGACTGGCGATGGCTCTGGGGGACACACCCGGCCCTACTCCCCCACCTATGTCTCTCAGGACTCCCCGCCACCCCCCACACTGTTGCCAGCCGTCACACCCCCACACTTGCTGGGCTCACCCCAGTATGAATATGACGACCCCCCGCACTCGCCCCAGATGCCTGCCCTCAAGTGCCAGGTGGACCCCCCACCTGTCCTGCATGCTGACACTGCCAAGCGCACCAGCCTGGAGGAGCAGGGAACCCTCAAGAAGCGAGGGCCGGGCAGACCAAAGAAAGATCCAGACATGCCCAAGAGACCACGAGGCAGACCCAAAGGATCAAAAAATAAGAAACCAAAGAAGATGGACGGACAGCCGGTTGCCGCAGACTTCAAGGATGACTTGCACAAGTTAGTGAGAGAAGTGGACAATAATGTTGCGTGCTGTAAGAGTGAGCAAGGAGCCGACGTGCCGGCGGCCAGTGCGATGGACGCGTGTAGTGATAGCAAATGGAACAATGATGTGGACAGTGAGGACCTCCCTCCGCCGCCAGAGCCCATCCCTCCCCTGAGGCGAGGGCCAGGCAGACCCAAAAGATCCCTCCAGTGTTAGAGCCCAGTGTACCCCTCCAGGAACCACAACTAAACAAAGTACAAAGTGAGCACAAAGCTGAGTCTTGTGCAGAAAAAAGTGCCAATCCTTCTAGTGCCAACCCTGACGTGCAGACACCAGGTTTTGAACCATCCAACAACTCCATGAAGTATAATAGAAAAATTGGAGACCAGGGATTCAAGGGAAAGAGGCCCGTGGGGCGGCCGAGGAAGTACCCCAAGAGAGAGGACGTCAACTCCGCCGGCAACAACCTCCCGGCCACGGCGGCCAGTAAGAAGTGTTTCAGCGAGAGGATCATGCACAAAATCATCAACGAAAAAGTACGCAACAGTGAGAAGTCAGACAAATTATCTGGCCGAGTTGACGATCACGAGGGATCTGTGGAGACCTTCGGTGATCCGTACACCTTCCTTGACCTACCCTTCGCCAACGCACAGGACTCTGAGAGAAGGCACCGCAAGCGCCACTCAAAGCTAAAGTTCACGTCTGACGGCCTGCCATTTGAGGGGAAGAAGAAGCGGGGCAGGAAAAAGGAGTTGCCTGCCATCTTTGAAAAGGTCTACCGCAACCAGGATATGAAGGGCAAGATCAAGAGTGAGAACGGGCGGCCCGCCTTCTGCCCCGCCACGCTGGCCTTCAAACAGATGCACAAGAAGAAGAAAAAGAAACCGAAGCACTTCAAGAGCAAGCACAAGAACATTGTGGACCCCGTGTTCCTTGCCGACCTGGAGGACCTGACGCGGGGGGTCCAGCAGTGCTCCATCTCCAAGGCGCCCATCCTCATACAGTCCAAACCCGGTGAAATCCTCCTGCCCTCCATTTTCCGGCTGAGGAAGGTGTCGCTGGCAGCCAAGAAGAGGCGGGGCAGCGAGAAGACGAGGACCAGTGACCGTGAGTCTGGCACGGAGGGAGAGAGTGGCAAGGAGAAGGCGTCAGGGAAGAGGAAGAAGAAGCTGCAGGAGGTTCCAAAACAGGTATGAAGGCAATTGTAAAATTTTCTGGCATATTAATAATTCTCTTGATGCTTTATAGTAATTTAGAGGATTCCTTTTCACAGATACTTAATGTTACAATCTACTCTGGTAATCCCTCAGTGACTCATATTGTGATTTGTCATTTCAGGGTCGGGAGCGGACGGAGGCCAACGAGCAGCGTCTGCCCCTCAAGAAGCGTCACCGCCACATCTCTACGGCTGTGCCCGCCACGCCTGAGCCGCCCAAGATGGACAATGTGAAAAGTGAGCTCAGTTTGACAAAAGCCAGTGAGAAGGCAAACTGTGATAAAGAACCGAGAATTGAAAAGGAGGACAAGGACAGGTTAGCTAAGATTGACCCCAGACCAGAAAAACTCTCTGTTCCAAAGACCTCCAATATGATCGCTGAGACCCCAAAGCCAGTGAAGCCAGACACTAAGGTTGTCAAACAAAGCAGTGAGGATCTCCCCAAGAAATCTGAGGATTCTCTGGTGCCCAACAATGTGACGGCCAAAAAGTGCGAGGTGGCAAACTCGGTGGCGAAAAAGTGTGAGGTCAACACTTCCATGGTGGCAAAGAAGTGTGAACTGACTACCAGCGTTGCCAAGAAATATGATCTCAGCACCAGTGTCACCAAGAAGTATGAGCTCAGCACCAATGTCGCCAAAAAGTATGAGCTCAGCACCAGTGTTGCCAAGAAGTATGAGGAACCTGTCTCCAAGAGGACAGAGGAAATGTCAGTACCTGATATAGTTGTAAAGAGTGCCGCCGCCCCGGAGGAGAGCCAGGCGATACCCGTGCCATGTGTGCCTGAAGCAGTGGTGAGCAAGGTGGCGGAGAAGCCCGAGCCTGCGATGCGGGCTGACAGGGAACTCGCCTCCACCTCCACCCGCACCACCACAACCACCACCACCACAACCACCACACCCAAGAAGAGGCACAGACTGGAGGTGGAGCTGAGCCACACGCCGGCCACTGCCACAAGGGCCACCTCGGGGCTGGTCAAAGGCAAGGTGGAGAAGGAGGTCCCCAAGAGCAAGGAAAAAGAAGCGTCCATCAGAGTGCCAGTGAACAAGTCCCCCAAAGCTACCAAAGAGCTGGCCTTGAAGGAGACCAGTCACGTGCTGCTACCTAAGGAAGAGTCCACTTGTGATAACAGTCCCAAAGTGTGTGTTGTGGAGAAAAAGGAGGAGAAGGAGGAGAAGGTCGAGGAGAAACCCAGTAGTGATAATGGTGCTGATAAGTCCCAGGAAACAGTGGAGCCTTATGTTCCGAGCTCAGAGTCGGTGCCTGAAGCTGAGCTGCCCAAGGAAAGCTCTGGGACGCACTCTGACAGTGACATCCCCAGTGAGCACGAGCCACTCTATGACAGTGACCAGAGTGGTTTCTCCTCCGACAAAGAGGGTCCCATCGAGGTGCCCGTAAAAGTGCCTCAGAAGAGACTGAAAAAGAAGAGGGAGTTGAGGTCGCCCATTCCCAAGGTCACGGACAAACGCGTGCCTGCTGAGGTCACGGGCGACAATGAGCCTCCCCCTTCAAAGAAAAAGAAAAAACTGAAGCGAAGAAAAAGAAATCGCACAGGATTCCCCACCATAAGGAAGAAGAAGCGAAAGACCAAAGACCTAGCTGACCAGAAGGAAAATTACCATGAAGAAAAACCCATCAGTGAACCCTGTGATGGCAAGGAGCCCATGGACACCTCGCAGGCTCCAGCAGCGACAAACCCTTCAGGCATGGAGGTGAGCAGTGCCAGCAGTAGTGCAGCAGTGGCAGCCCCTCCACAGCCAGGAGACAGTAGTGCCCAACCCAAACCCAGTGCCATGGTAGTGAACCCTGCCAAGGAGAGTGTGGGTGCCCCTGTCCCTGTCACTACCCAACCAGGCCCTGAGCAGGTGGAGAAACTGGACAAGGAGAGAGTAGAGACCCCCACCTCCAAGGACCCAGTGCCTGTCCCCGCACCAAGGCCACGAGGGCGTCCCAAGAAGACAAGCACGGAGAGGAAGCCGTCATCAAGGGCTCCCTCCGTGTCCCCCTCACAGTCACCGGAGAAGGCCACCAAGCAGCTCCGAGACTCGCTGAGGGAGAGGAGGTCCACCAAGGCTCCTGACCCAGCAGTCCCTCTCCAGGAGAAGAAAATAGAGACTGAGCAAGATGAGCAGCAGCTGAAGAAGATGCTGGAGAAGGTTGCCACGGGTATTGGGTGTCGGACGAGGCGGAAACGTGACCTGAGTGAGGAGAGTGTCAGGACGGTGCAGTCGGAAGGAAAAAGACCCAGAAGAAATGCAGAAGAGGAGGTAAGGTCAATTGTCCTTTTTTTAACTATCATGATGTATTACAAAATATTTCCTCCTTCATAACTTAACTGTTATGAATAATAGCCCACAAAAGGGAGTTAACAGCCTAGTGTTTGCCATTCATAAACAGCAATCATGATCATTTGCCTGAAAAGTAAAAAATTAAATAGGCATCCCTCAGAAGACCAACCTGTCCTCACATTTCTAGCAAAGTTTTACAGTGTTGTCGTACATTTTCATAAACACCTAAAACCACGTAGCAGATTAGTGAGATCTGTAATATCTCTCTCTCTCACAAATGATCCTGACACACCCATGACAGACCATGGAGATCCTTATTAAACCTGGCCCACCCTAACCCCACATGCCCGCCCTCAGATGGATGACTGTGATGCCGTGGTGCTGTCCTCCGAGTCCATGCCCAGCAGCGAGCCGCCCTCCGGGGACGAGAGCAGCCGCACCCTCACCGGGAACAGGAAGGTCCCACGCTGGAGGAAGAAGTACCTGGTGGCTGGACTGTTCTCGGACTACTACAAGGATGGAGAGTGAGTGTCGGTCTTCAATTGTGTGTTTGGTCTGAATGAACTAAAATGTGACAATGTTTAGTATTTAAATCCATAATTTTTCTTTCATAATTTAGCTCCTGTAGTTATTTTCAGGTTTAGATGTTAAATTAGTTTTTTTTTTTCTGATTAAGATACACAGATGAGTACATAGCCAGTAGACGAATGAAGAAAGGAGTACGTGCATGTGTCAAACAGTTTTGGAATAAGTAAATGGTTAGTCAGGTAGATTTAGTGGTAGGTGATCATCCATACAATCTTCAAATCACTCCATTATGCCAAACTCTTGCCCCAGCACACCCTAAAAAATGCACAGCCTCTCACACACTCACCCTGGCATGACACACTCTGAGCCCTCACCATTCAGTGTGCCAGTGTGTTGCCACCATCACTGATTTACTGTGTTAGCTTGACCTCACAGCAAACCACAACACATATGTAACACACAACCTGGTAAACCATAGTCTTAAGCCAACACTCCATGGTGCAACTCAATGTCCAACTTGTAAGAGCATTCCGTGTTTTAGCTAAACCTGATACTATTCACCCCAGCCACACAAGACTCAATGAAGTGCACCTCCATGTCTGTAGCTTATCTTGGTAACAGCACAAACCCATATATAACATGACTTGTGTTGAGTGTCCATGTTCACTTGTCATAGTAACTGGATCACAAGCCTAATGCACCCATACCAGCATAGCCCTTCACCAGGACCACTAAATGTCAGCACTCACACTAGGGAGCTCCTAACCATCAGCAACACCCGAACACTTGACCCATGACTTAGCACAGCTGTAGGCCGCATCACCTTGGCACATCCTTTAGCCAGATCACACACAACAGTAGGCCATCACCCCAGCACTGCCCTAAGCCAGATCACAACCACAGGCCTCGAAGGAGAAATGGAGAAGTATCCATGCCCAAGAACAAACTGACCTACGACCCCGAAGAGCACGTCCACGGCCTCCTCCCGCCACCCTGCTACTGCCGCAAGTGGCTGAGAGAGCGGCAGATTGACTTTGTGCTGCCCTACGACCTGTGGTGGCTGCACGAACACAACATGCTGCCTGGCCGGGACATCGTGCCCTCGTGGAACTACAAGAAGATCAAGAGTAGTGAGTACACACCTCTGCTGTTTACATAAGGGTTTCCAGGAACATTATTGATTTAAAAAATGAGTAGTAGCTGCCTGATGTGTTTTGGTGCTGCTGTGTAAGAATTAATTTAAATGACCTGAAAAGAGAGATATATAAAAAGAATCATTTTCCTTGTTGAACTTTCTGTAAATGTTGAAACATATACAGTAGTGTTTGAATTGAAAGGAAATTGTTTATTTCTACCATGCCTATTAGTCATAGATTTTAGAAAATTTTCTACGGCAAAATGAAATTGATGGGAGAGACCGTGATAATAACTGCTAATTTATTTCCCTTCTTACTTCTTTCAGATGTTTACTACGATGTCAAACCCAACCATGACTATGAATCCCAAGCCTGCAACTGTAAGCGCCCCGTCAAGCCGGGTGAGCGGGGATGCGGCGACGACTGCATCAACAAAATGATGCTCATAGAGTGTTCCTCCCAGACGTGCCCCATCAGCGACACCTGTGGCAACCAGCCCATCCAGAGGCATGAGTACAGGACGTGCCTGCAGCGCTTCATGACGCCAGAAAAGGGCTGGGGCATCAGGACCACCGAGTCCCTCAAGGCCGGCACCTTCATTCTGGAGTACGTCGGGGAGGTGGTGAGCGAGAAGGAGTTTAAGATCCGGATGCAGACGAGATCGCCAGACACCCACCACTACTGCCTCAACCTGGACCGTGGGATGGTGATTGATGGGCACCGCATGGGGGGTGACTGTCGCTTTGTCAACCACTCCTGCGACCCCAACTGTGAGATGCAGAAATGGTATGTCAATGGCCAGTACCGCATGGCTCTGTTTGCCCTCAAGGACATTGATTTTGGCACCGAATTGACTTACGATTACAACTTTTCCCTCTTCAACCCGGCGGAGGGTCAGGAGTGCAAGTGTGGGTCTGACAACTGCCGTGGGGTGATCGGAGCCAAGTCCCAGAGAGTGAATGGCTATGTTGACGACAAGAAAAAAGCTGCCAAGAAGGAAGTTGGGAAGAAGCGCAAGCGTGGCACAACATCAGAGCAGGATAACTATCTCCCGCGGCCACACATTACACCGATGAAGCCACTCTCCCACCAGCAGCAGCTCTTCATCCTCACCCACAGGTGCTTCCTCATCCGTAACCTGGAGAAGGTCAAGCGGTCGAGGGAACGCTTGAGTCGCTGCACTGAGAAGAAAGCCGATGAGGTGTTGGATGACTCTGAGGAGCCGAGCACAAGGGTGGAAAAGTTCCTGACACACTTCACAGCTCTCAACACTGCGCGATCTGTCAAGACAAGGCGCCTGGCCCAAGCAGAGGATGACCCTGAGATGACCAGACTTGCCAAGTTGGCCCAGATCTTTAAGGACATTTATGACAAACTGGTTGCCTCAAGGGATGCCAGTGATAAGCCCCTGGCCACTCCCTTCATGACACTGCCGTCTAAGAAGAAGTACCCAACCTACTACATCAGGGTTGGTGAGCCCATCGACTTGGCTCTGGTGGAGAAGAACATCCTCACTGGTCACTACATCACTGCCGAGGCCTTTGACCGAGATGTCATGCGCCTTTTTGCCAACAACCTCAGATTTTTTGGACGAAACACAGAGATTGGACAGATGGCCGTGGGCTTGCGGCGAGTTTACAGCGAGTGCAAGCTGCAGTTCAAGCCTTTCTTGGAGGAGGTGCTTGGGGAAGATGCGCTTCCGGCAGCATTTGCAAACTCCTCCCCTAATGAAGAGTTTGAGGATGAGGATGTGATTCGCTGTGTTTGCAACCTGCACCGGGACGAGGGAGTCATGATCCAGTGCGAGCGGTGTCTGGTCTGGCAGCACTGTGACTGCATGGGGGTGACTGACTCCCCGGAACATTACCTGTGTGAGGAGTGCTCGCCACGCCTCATCTCCCCGGAGGTGCCCATGAACCCCCAGCCCCCAGACGCCCCCAAGGACCACAAGTACTTCATCACACTCCTCAGAGACAATCTGCAAGTCAAACAAGGTAAGAGGATGTTGATGATTGAGTTTTCTATGTATTTGTTCCTTGGAAATGTGCTTAACTGTTTTTGTATAACATTTTCTCATTAGTTGTAAAGAATATGGAATGTATTGCAGCAATCATGATTATACAGAGTGGAAACAAACTATATGAAAGTTGCATGTGGTGTATCAAAGTGGGATGGGAGAAGCAATGAAGATGTGTATGAAATCAACAGCAAAGGGAATGATTTGTGGAGTGGTTGAATGAGTGAAACTTACTAATCAAAGATAGTTTGGATATGTGATGACAATGAGTGAGGATGACTTTGTGAAGAGAATGTATGAAAGCTGGATTGAGGGAGAGTTTATCAGGGGGATGACCACCAGTGAAATGAACCAATAGAATGGACGGGTCTTGAGAAAGCAGGCGGGCAAGAATTGAATGGGTAAGAGGGATTGCAGGAATGGAAAATTTGGCATGCTTTTCCCTTGGCCATTCCCTTGGGGGAAACTCCCATGAGGGAACAAGGCATTGGAGAAATGGACAGATAGATTTTAAGAATATTCCAGTAGGTTTGGAAAGTAGTATTAGTTGTCACTTTTGCTCCAGAAAATTTGCATAATGGAAAGAACAGTGATTGGGTTGGAAGACTCAGATAACAAAAATGATCACAGTGTTTTCACTTGGCTCTTCTCTCCTCCAGGGGACAGCGTGTACATCCTGCGTGACCGTCCGCAGCAGAAGAGTGGGGAGAGGCGGCAGCCAGCGTACCGCCTGGCCAAGGATGTCAAGCCCCACGACCTTCTGATATTCAAAATTGAGAACCTGTGGATTGATGAAAAGTATGTATTTCAACAATCTCATTTCGTTTATTTTAATTTTTACTGTGCAATATTTTGATAGTTTTACCCCAGAAAGACTACATCTGAGAGCTGGAGCATTTTCATGTTCAAAGCATATGTTCAGACCAAAGCAAGATGCTGTGTTGAATGTGGACTGATGATAATTCTTTGTGTTTGTCATTGTACAACTTTTTATATTTTTTTTTACAGGGGAGACAAATTTGCCTTTGGGCACCACTACCTACGGCCACACGAGACATTCCACGAGCCTTGGCGGAAGTTCTTTTCCAATGAAGTGATCCGCTCCCCCTTGTGTGAGATCTTGCCCCTGGACATGGTCATCAACCACTGCTGGGTCCTGGACCTCAACAGCTATTGTCGGGGCCGGCCCATTGGTGCACACGAAGACCATGTGTACGTGTGTGAGTACCGAGTTGACAAGGGTGCGAGGGTCTTCTCCAAGATCAGCAAACCCAAGTACCCGATCTGCATCAAACCTTACGCCTTCATCACCTTTCCTGAGAAGCTCCGGCCACAGCGCACCTACACGGTGAGGGTTTCTGAATTGTTGATGGAACTCAGTGTGTCATGGACTTAACTCATTTCTCACAAAAGTAATTGTGATGGAATTTTATGCTTTGTATTATTTAATATTTTTAATGCTATTGTTTTATTACCAGTAATCATATTCTGACATTAATTTTTTCCCACAGCCACACGAAGTCATATCAAACAGTCGGGGCCGCAGTGGCAGCAGCGGTGGCTCCAAGGAAGGCCGCAGTGCGTCCGAGGAGCACAGCAGCGGCAGCAGCCACAGCAGTGCTGGCGGCAACACCAACAGCAGCTCAAGCACAGCCAGTAACAGTACTAACACTTGCCCCAAACCCAGCACTCCTGCAACCAGTAGTGGCACAACCGGGAACAACAGTGACAGCATCAACAACAACAATAACAGCAGCAGCAACAACAACAATAACAACAACAACAACAACAATAGTAACACAAGCACCGCCATCAGCAGCAGTAATAACAACAACAGCAGCAGCAACAACAACAGCAACAGCAGCAACACCACCAGCAGCAATAGCCTCAACAGCAGCAGTAGCAACAGCACCACCTGTGGCAGCAGCAGCAGGAGCAGCAGGTCTCGGGACAGAGGGGCCGCACCTCCTCCCACTGATGAGATTGACGACCACACCCCGCTGGCTACTGTAAGAGCTGAGGCCAGGGCACAAAAGGCATGTGATAGCTGGCACCCAACCACTTCTGGCTTTTCTTGGTTTAAGCTCCTCACACCAAAGCTGAGAGACAGGGCATAAAATTCAGCTTTCTTTTGGGAGCATGACTTTGTTACGACTCTGATCTTCTGCAGAGTCGTGTGCTGCGCATGAAGTACTCCCTGTGCTTGTACCTTGATTTGAGAGTTTGTCAAATTTTGTGATGACCTCAGAAAATTAGACAATTTTAAGGTGTATTTTGGAACAAATTTTGCAATAGCTTTTCTCTATATGATTTTTAATTCATAAAGTATTGAGAGGCCTTAAACCTTGTCTCAGAAGCTTAATTGAGCAAATCTTTATCTCCACTGCAGGGTGCTCGCATGTCCTCAGATTTGGGAACACTGGAGTAAACTGCCTGTTTGCTTTTTAGTGATTCTGTCTTAAAGAAACACCTAATAGTTCTCATCAGTCTTATCTCTCCTGAGACTAAACCTCATACTTTCCCTCCCAAGTGCACTATAAAGTTGGCATGTCCTGTGTGGGAAGTGCTAGGACCTGTGGTTCTCAAGAATGATATAGATGATGCAGCTAGCACAAAGTAGATCTAGCTTAAAGTTTTGTCTTTATTAAGTTGGCTAAATAAAAGTATGATCACATCTTAATGTACAGCACTGATTAGAACACATAGTTTTATGTCTTAGTTGTATTTATTACCTTGAAAACCTAACTTGACAATAATATGGTTGGTTGCTCTCGTTTCACAATATGTCAGAGCATTTGCTTATAATAATTTATATTATTATATTCCCGAAGGTAATTAGTTTGTTTTCTCTTCCACAGCGAGCCAAGAAGCGAGTGCGGGTCAACAGTGTGGCCACCAAGCTTCTGGGCCTGCTCCCGGCCAAGGGCGATAGACCTGAGTTACCTGCTGGAGAACAACAAGAGACAGCAAGAAAACGGCAGCTTTCACTTCCTGAGATTGGCTCATAGGCTGGAACGCCACCTCACTCTAAAGGAAATGGAGGGCCATATGTAAACATTGGTATTTATAAGGTATTTTAATTTCTAAATATTCATTGATCAACATGCAGACTTGCACACACACATATTTACAATCACACTTCACCATAGAGATCTTATTGAAGAGTGCTAGTACCTGTATAAATTATTCTGCTTCAATTGGACTCGTTGTTTTACCATCTCATCATTCATCATTGTTACTCAAATTCTTAACACAGCTACTTCTCACCCTGTGTATATATTGGTCACATTAAGAAATTGACGATTGGGATTCGTATAACTTGATGTTAGTTGATGTTTTAAGTTAAGTCTCCAAATCTAGAACCTGGACGTGCATTACAAGAATGTAAATGTTTCCAATTTGATGTGATTGGACCACACATGAGACGAGTGCACCCTGAGTGAAGCTGCAGGGCCGCCTCGCCTCGCTAAACTTTACCCTGACGTTAGATCTCTATGAACAGGACGCATCCACACTCACACTCTACACTAGAACAAAGTAGCAGACAGACAACACTTGTAAATAAATTTAATATTGAGGAATCTGCTAGTGTCGTACCAGCCTGACTTTTTTTGTATAAAAAGTTAAAACAAAATTAAAGGTGTTTTTTTTGGTGTGAATAGTTCGTGTACTGTCTTTCAGAACGATGGTGTGACTTGTCTGCTTACTTGAGTCACAAGCTTAGGTTTTACAGGAAAGCTAAAAGTGGCAGACTCAATAATGACAAGTTGAAAAAACATTGTCATTGTGCATTTTAGCTTCTCTGGATTCATATGTTTTTGTCCCTTATCGTTGATGAATGGATTACTCTCATCCTGAATATTTTTGAACTTCGGGGAACCATCATCAAGTCTAGATCTGATTCCTTGGCAATAATGGTGTCCAGAAATGTTTGAGGAATAATGATATGCCGAAGAATCCTTTGGAAGGTATGGCAGAAACATACCATTCGTGCATCATGTTTTGGTACCATTTATGTGTAACAACATATTGTACAAGTTCAAGGAACCATCATAAAACTGTTAGATCTGATTTCATGCATTTACCAATGTCCAGAAATGAATTTATATAGAATGTCATATAAATATGCAAGAAAAGAACCTTTTCACTGACTTAAAATGTGAATTTGGGCATGTTCTATTATTGAGGAAACAAATGCATTATCAGATGGAGTAAATCTGACAATTTACTTTAGAAATTCCTATGGAATGTGAGGATGATCAAATTGGTCTTGTAACATGGATGGTGATTACCTGTAAAATTTATAGCTTCTCTGCCATTTTATAGTGAAGTTTTAGCATAGCATAAAATATTGTATTTTATTCTTTCTCAGACGTTTTGTTAAGAATAGGCACATGTATCATGCATGATGCTGGGAATGAGTTTGTACAATGATAAATACTGCCGAGTAGAACAGTGTCCCCACGCGAGAGGGAATGCTGAAGAGGCTAAGCACGGAAGAAGAATGTACAGTTGGCCTGACGCAGTGAACAAAGGAAAAAGTGAAATAGTCTAGGTCAGCTTTGGCACGTCCTTGTGTAGCAATAATAGGCCAGCGCTGGTGAGGCCGGGCCAGCTGTCCCCGGGGCTGGCCGCTGCCCCGTGAGAAAGATGCTCTGTGCACTACGAACAACAACCTAACTGTACTTATTGATATTGTATGTAAGTTCAGCACAATAACCGTTTTTAAACACATAGGTTCTAAGAAATATGGCTGTAAGTTATCCAGTTTTATAAATGTACTGCTTGTATAGATGATAGGTGTAAGAAAGTACAAAGATTTTCTTCTCTTATTTTTATTTAATTTTTTACTAGTGTGTATAAAGCTGGAGGGCAAGCTTTTCCGTAGAGTAACTAGTCACTGGACGCATTGTGGTGCATTTGGTCGATCCTTCCATCATCCCTGTGTACAAGCAAGGAGCTAAGTGTTAATGATGCAAATCTCAGTATCAGATACTGAATTCACATTCAAGAGTATATAATACTCATATATACAATTTTTTACTTGTAAATTAAGACAACAAATCAAAATTTCTTTTTATAAAACTAGAAAACGATGGATTTTGTAGTAGATGTATAACCTATGATAGTGAGTACAAGGATTTTTAAGTTATTTGATTGAGATTTTTAATATATACTTTTAATAATGAACTACACTAAGTCAGATTTCTGGTTTCTCTCAAAATATGTGTAAATATTGTTTGACTGGAGAGCAAGAAAATGACTGAATGCTGTGCATTGTTGTATGTAAAATAGAAGGAATATTTTTATAATAATGTCTGGCAGCTCTTTTGTTCATGT
Source organism: Eriocheir sinensis (assembly GCF_024679095.1). Taxonomy (NCBI): domain Eukaryota; kingdom Metazoa; phylum Arthropoda; class Malacostraca; order Decapoda; family Varunidae; genus Eriocheir; species Eriocheir sinensis. The sequence goes on from NC_066560.1 coordinate 7,706,433, forward strand.
CATTGTTATGGTGTTGTACTCCCTGTGCTGTTTCCCACATGTTGTGTTTATGTTTTCCGCACCTCACCTGGCAAGACTTGTCACCAAACATTACAAAACTTACAAAACACAAAAAAACAGGCAGCTTGATAGGTTTCTGTATCCTTGAGTCACATCCATAGCTACAACCTCTTCCCAGGTGATAATTTTACTCATTTACAATAGACCAGAAATGGGAGGCACTTACCAGGTGTTTTAAGGAAATTTGTGTATTGAAGCAATTGAAAGATACACAGGCTTTTAACATTGAGTTACATATTCTATGAAAACAATTGTACCAAAGTACAATGAACCTTACAACAGCTGTAAAATAACATTATTACCAAGAGAAGAAATATGTGTACAGAAGTTGACATTGTGATTACTATATGACATAATTGACAATTGTACAGATATGCACACACACATACACACACACACACAAACACGCAAACATTACAAACACATATACACAGACACACCTTCACAAAAACAACCACACATCAGATGTACACTCTTACATGCAGTCACGTGCTCGCACACACATAGAAAATACACAACCATGTTACATTTTTGCATCACAAGGCATTAATTAAACTCCATTACATTGCACACTTTCTAATTCATAAGGGCACACACACGCACTCACACTCACACACACGCACTCACACACACACACACACACACACACACACACACACACACACACACACACACACACACACACACACACAACAAAGGACACACAGCATTTGAGGCTTGCATTCCAAGTGTTCCTCCCCTCCTGAATACACGCTAATAGTGCATAAACGAGTGAGAACTTTTGCTACTACTATTTAGGTGTTGTTTATTCTTTGTACTGGAGTGTGTGGCGTCCAGTCCCCTGTTGCCAGTCCTTCCCTTGTTCATCCCTCGTAGCGCCTCCCAACATTTTCCAGACTCACTCATAGTAGGGTTAAGCAGTTACAACAGTACCATTAGTTCAGAAGCTTTTTGCCAGTTATTGCTGTTAACAGATGTTATGCATGGTCCACACCAGTGTTTGTACATGTAAATTTGGTTTTATTAGCCGTGGCCATGGCCAGGGGGGGTGGCGACAGTGCCGGTCCATTGACTGTGGTGGTAACTTAATGATAATGTGATGTCTGCCGGCCGCCCCCTCGGCTGCGGTCCACAGTCTCACCTAAGCAGTTTTACAATTTTGCCTCCTAGTTATACTGATTTGTTGGGAGCTCCCTGTGTAGTAGATTTTAAAGTTTATGTTATTCAATCCATGTACAAGTGGCGGGAAGGTGCATACCTCTACTGAATACAAGAGCATCTCACTTTCTGTCTGAATATGAGCAAATACATTTCACAACAAAATTTTTCATGACAATAGCCCAATATGCATCTTCCCATATCTCAGGACATAATGTTCATTTGTACATAACCATGAAATTCATCTTGGAATAAATTATAATTTTACAATAGCTTTCAATAACCTTACAGCATTTTCATCCTTGCTCTTTGGTGAGGTAAAGGTAAAGGTGGGTGCACATGCTATAGCTGTGCTCTTACCAGGTGCTCATCCACGTACCATTGGCCCTTGAGCCTGTGGCGGTCAAAAACCCATTACCCGGGACATAGGCCTGTGTCAAGTCCGGGATTGCCACAGTTTACCTTCCCTAGGTTTCCCGAGGTACCCATTTATCAACCAACCCGAAAGGGAGGATGAACATCTTGGTGAGCTGCACAGTGACTGCCCGGGGCGGGATTCAAACCCGGACCCACAGAGTCATAGCCAGGCATGCTGACCTTTAATAACTGCTTACAGGTTTGATGGTAGAGATGGCTCTTTTGTCTGAGGAAAGGTTTCTGAAGATTTCTGCTTCCAACTGGCTGAAGAGTGACAAGTTTGGAGGAATCTTGCTCATCCTTGTTTGTCTTCCACTTACTGAGGCTGCAAGGTGAAGGTGAAGTTGGTGGCATGCTAGGTTGGTTTTATTGGAGATAGGTACAAAGAGTGATGAAGAAGTAGAGGAGACATACGTGATGGCGTCAGAGGTAGTTGGATGAGATTTAAGTTCTGTACTTGGGATGTGCAGCCCATGACTGGAGGTACTGCCCAAACAATCCATGCCTCTCAGATTGGAATGGAACACTCTTGTCAAAGATGATATGAGTACCAACTTGGCTGCTGCTCACCCTGAGGAGAATCATGTACAATGGGTGTATCCTGACAGTCCTGACACAGATATAGGGGACACATCACAAAAGATTTAAAGAAAGCTAATAAGTTTGAAAGGATGAATTAACCCGGTAGCAGCAACGGGCCAAACTTGTGGCTTTACCGTGTAGCAGTGACGGGCCAAATTTGTGCCATGATATAAACCCCCCAAAAATGATGATACATAATCTGATAACAAATGCTTTGATATGTATTATGAAATGGTTTGTGTGAGGGGTGATTTTTTCTCATTTTTCTCGCTTAGAGGGACCATTAAGAAACACGATCCCCGCTGCTACCGAGTTTAAAGAAAAATGCTTAGTATATAACATGGGGGATACAGAAAACAAGCATCACAGGCTAAAGAAGAGACAGGTTGAAGATACTCACGTGATGATTATGAAGTGGACTTAGGCAGGTCATGTCATGCATACAGCTGATAACAGGTGGACAGCAAGTAGTGTGGCGACCCAGGAATTGTGAACGTCGATGCAGAGACCGGACCAGCAGGCGGAGAGATGAAACATGAGCATTCGGCAGAGCAGGATGAAATGCTCAAACACTGAACAGACAGAGGTGGAGGAAGTGGAGGACATTGGGAAAGGCCTTTGTCATGAAGTGGACTATATAGGTATGACCAAACACACACACACACACACACACACACACACACACATTTCCCAAGCGTACACATTCGACACAGTTTTCGTGGGAGTTTTGGGCATTTCCATGGGTAGTTCAATGACCCTGCTGATAGTTTGACCCCTATTCTATACCATTAACCTAAAAAAACAATTATTAGAGCCCAGTTAATCTCCTTTTTGTCCCTTGAAAATAGTTGACTTATACGATGCCCTTTAAAAAGCGCGGGAGGGTTGCCATGGTGACCGCGGCGGCGTGTAAACAAACAAACGTGGAGAGGAATTTTGCGTGCAGGCGGCGGCGAAGGTCCTCACCCTGCCTTCCTGAGGGTGCCACGGGAGGAGACACGGAGTAGCGAGGGGGCAGGAGGCGCACAGACGCGTCATATGAGCCTGGGAGCGTCTTCGGTGAGCTGAGAGCAACGGGAGGGAGGGAGGGAAGGGTGTGGAGGAGGTGGCTAAGGGAGGAAGGGTGTGGAGGAGGTGGCTAAGGGAGGAAGGGTGTGGAGGAGGTGGCTAAGGGAGGAAGGGTGTGGAGGAGGTGGCTAAGGGAGGAAGGGTGTGGAGGAGGTGGCTAAGGGAGGAAGGGTGTGGAGGAGGTGGCTAAGGGAGGAAGGGTGTGGAGGAGGTGGCTAAGGGAGGAAGGGTGTGGAGGAGGTGGCTGAGGGAGGAAGGGTGTGGAGGAGGTGGCTAAGGGAGGAAGGGTGTGGAGGAGGTGGCTAAGGGAGGAAGGGAGGGAAGGAAGAGATGGCTTAGAGAGGAAGGGAGGGAAGGAAGAGATGGCTAAGGGAGGAAGGAGGGAAGGAAGAGTTGGCTAAGGGAGGAAGGGAGGGAAGGAAGAGATGGCTAAGGGAGGAAGGGAGGAAGGAAGAGATGGCTAAGGAGGAAGGGAGGAAGGAAGAGATGGCTGAGGAGGAAGGGAGGGAAGGAAGAGATTGCCATGGGTGGAAGGGAGGGAAGGAAGAGATGGCCATGGGAGGAAGGGAGGGAAGGAAGAGATGGCTGAGGAGGAAGGGAGGAAGGAAGAGATGGCCATGGGAGGAAGGGAGGAAGGAAGAGATGGCTGAGGGAGGAAGGAGGAAGGAAGAGATGGCCATGGAGGAAGGAGGGAAGGAAGAGATGGCCATGGAGGAAGGAGGAAGGAAGAGATGGCTGAGGAGGAAGGGAGGAAGGAAGAGATGGCTAAGGGAGGAAGGAGGGAAGGAAGAGATGGCTAAGGAGGAAGGGAGGAAGGAAGAGATGGCTAGGGAGGAAGGGAGGGAAGGAAGAGATGGCTAAGGGAGGAAGGGAGGAAGGAAGAGATGGCTAGGGAGGAAGGGAGGAAGGAAGAGATGGCTAAGGGAGGAAGGAGGAAGGAAGAGATGGCTAGGGAGGAAGGGAGGAAGGAAGAGATGGCTAAGGGAGGAAAGGAGGGAAGGAAGAGATGGCTGAGGAGGAAGGGAGGAAGGAAGAGATGGCTAAGGGAGGAAGGGAGGAAGGAAGAGATGGCTGAGGAGGAAGGGAGGAAGGAAGAGATGGCTGAGGAGGAAGGGATGGAAGGAAGAGATGGCTGAGGGAGGAAGGGAGGGAAGGAAGAGATGGCTGAGGAGGAAGGGAGGAAGGAAGAGATGGCTGAGGGAGGAAGGAGGAAGGAAGAGATGGCTGAGGGAGGAAGGAGGGATGGAAGAGATGGCTGAGGGAGGAAGGAGGGAAGGAAGAGATGGCTAAGGGAGGAAGGAGGAAGGAAGAGATGGCTAAGGGAGGAAGGGAGGAAGGAAGAGATGGCTGAGGGAGGAAGGGATGGAAGGAAGAGATGACTAAGGGAGGAAGGGAGGGAACGAAGAGATGGCTAATGGAGGAAGGAGGAAGGAAGAGATGGCTAAGGAGGAAGGGAGGGAAGGAAGAGATGGCTAAGGAGGAAGGGATGGAAGGAAGAGATGGCTAAAGGAGGAAGGGAGGGAAGGAAGAGATGGCTAAGGGAGGAAGGGAGGGAAGGAAGAGATGGCTAAGGGAGCAACGGAGGGCAAGAAGAGATGGCTAAGGGAGGAAGGGAGGAAGGAAGAGATGGCTAAGGAGGAAGGAGGGAAGGAAGAGATGGCTAAGGGAGGAAGGGAGGAAGGAAGAGATGGCTAAGGGAGGCAGGGAGGTAAGGAAGATATGGCTTAGGGAGGAAGGGAGGGAAGGAAGAGATGGCTAAGGGAGGAAGGGAGGGAAGGAAGAGATGGCTAAGGGAGGAAGGGAGGGAAGGAAGAGATGGCTGAGGGAGGAAGGGAGGGAAGGAAGAGATGGCTAAGGGAGGAAGGGAGGGAAGGAAGAGATGGCTGAGGGAGGAAGGGAGGGAAGGAAGAGATGGCTGAGGGAGGAAGGGAGGGCAAGAAGAGATGGCTGAGGGAGGAAGGGAGGGAAAGAAGAGATGGCTGAGGTAGGGAGGTCGGGAAGGAAGAGATGGCTGAGGGAGGAAGGGAGGGAAGGAAGAGATGGCTGAGGGAGGAAGGGAGGGAAAGAAGAGATGGCTGAGGGGGGAAATGGTTTGTGTGAGTGATGATTTTTTTCTCATTTTTCTCGTCATTAAGAAACATGATCCCCGCTGCTACTGGGTTAAACATTTCAGCAACCAAGCACACATTTAGCAAGGCTTTTGTAGGAGTTGTGGGCATTTCCAGTGGTAGTTTTATGGCCCTGGTGGTAGTCTGACCCTTCTTCTTTACTGTGCACATGAAAAAGACTCACTACAATCCTTTTAATTTCCTTTCTAGTCTTTGAAAATAGTTGATGCAAGAGGAGGAAGTGTCTGAGAATACCAGTCTTAGTGTTTTGTGACTATGATGGGCCATGATTCACAAGCAACCCCATGTTTCAGGCAGCAGCAGCACCGCCTGAGAGCTGTGACTATGATGAAGTAACGGAAATCTCGACAACAGAGACATCGGAGGGTAGCCAGTCTCATCTGCAGGTCCCCCGCCCCGAGAACACAGCCACACCCCCACCCCCCCAGCACCCTGTGAGTCATTGTGGGTAGTGGAGGCTGTGGAGGAAGGAAGTTAGTTCAGACTTTGTGCTCAGATTGGGATTGTAAAGATACCTTATTAGTTTGTATTTTTAGGATTTTAGGCGTTAGTTTCCAGCTTTGGCATCAGTGTTTCCCATGACGGCTGAGAAGAGTTTTTAAGTTTTTCATTGCTACTTCCACATCTTTATAGAACTTTTCCACTTCAGCATCATTATAAGTTGGTGTTGTACACAAGTTTAAAATATTTTGTGTCTTGTTAATTTTCATAATGATTACAGTATTCATTTGTTAATGCTGAATAATTCTTATACATCTCTCTGCTGAATTTTTGTTTATCAAGAAATCAACCACATATTCCATCCTATCTGCAAGGCTTTTGTAGCACAAGATATGTTTATCAGACAACAGGTAATACGAATGCCTCACTTGTCCTCTTAACCTATAATATCCCACACAATTGTTTCACTTTTAGCATTTTGCTTTTTAACATTATATGTTGCCATAGTTATTGAGGTCTTTGTCTTAGATTTTTATTAGAGTATTGCTGTGTCAGTAATCCCCCTCATCATCTCCTCCAAGGAAGACCCTCCTCCCCAATCCCGCACAGCTAAGCCAGAGTCCACCCGGCCCCCACCCAGTGCTGCTGCTGCCGCTGCCATGACCACGGCCGAGGAGGAAGAGTTTGAGCCCAAGGTGGAGGACAAGGTAGGCTGAGTCCTGTATATTGTTTGTTTTGCTTACTATGTGCTTTTTGAAGCTACTAAGTATGTTTGTTAGTCATTCAGTGCTAACAAAAAAGCCAGTGCCTTAGTCTATTACTTTGAATTCTCTAAGATGTAAATTCTTCTCTATTTCTGTGCCACTTTGCTTACACATTAGGGCCAAGATCATGCCATTTTTTAACCTCATGATAGTCTGCCTTTTGTGTAGAAGGTTTGCCATCTGTAATGTAATGTTGTGTGGTTTGCTGTGATGTAGATAATTGATTTGATTCAGTTAATGAGGTTGGACTTAATTTCCAGTATACTTAAGTTTGTAAGTCATGTAAAGCTGCTCTGGTAAGTTTGTGTAAATGAGCCTTGCTAACAAAGGCTCTTCTGACCCACCGGCGCGCTGTGACCACAGGGCGGTGAAGCCCTTCCGGAGGGGCCTTTGGACCCCCCCACCGCTAGTGATGGTGGTGATGGTGGAGATGGTGGGGGAGGCGATGATGCTGGTGATGGTGGGGAGTTATGGGAAGAGGTTGAGGAGGTAGAAGGGAACATGGATGGTCTTCAAGAGGATGAAAATGATGACTTTCAGCCTGGCCCGTCCCATGCCCCTCCTCCTCCCCACCTTGCCCCCTCCTCCCCCCACCACCAGGATCATCCACACTACCACATGGGGAGGTCCCAAGGCGATGATGATACAGATGAGGACAACATGGGAGAAACCACTGTAAGGCCCACCAGTCCCATCCTCACAGCCTTGAATGTAGAGCTTCATCTTTTTCACTTGTCTGCCGTGTGGAACAAAACTTTTGCCTCTGTTAATGTTTTCTGTCAGTGCACACACAAACAAATCTGCTGAAGTTTGAAGTTAAGGCTGAGAAGTTAATGTGAATACTTGGCACAGACAAAAAATGTAATCATGCCAGTGCAATGCAGACTATACAGTTACTTTCTTCCACACTTGGGGCACACACCTGATGGGCTTCATGAGGACTGGCAGAGTGTGAGTGGATGAGGGAGGATCTTCATATTGACTATAGAGTAAACAAAGTGATAGAAATAAATGCCTTGCTGCCAGTGCCCATGGAGCCTACCCGGCGGTGGCCTGGATATGAGTGCACCAACAGCGTCTGCCCTAGGAGTAAGGCGCACTGAAGGAGCTTTGGGTTAACCTCTCTGAGTGTCGAGAGAACACGTCTGTGATCATGACTCTTTATGTAGAAGGACCACCAAGGCCAAAGAGCTAAACTGAATTAAAATTTAAAGGAATCAAAGTGAAATCAAAATATAAAAGTTGTTGTAGGAGTTGTTGACTCTGAGGAGTGTGATCACATCCATTGTCTCTGTTTTGCATTCTATGCCTTCCCAACTGTATCTTAAAAAGTTAGTTCTGTATGATTAAAGACTATGAATAAGTGTAATGTTAGTGAGGTTTGTCATTGCACACTTAGGAGCATGAGTGTACACAGACCTAAATGAACCAAAATCAGGAAACACTAAAAAGCAGTAAGAGTATTGACAATCTGTAAATATAAAGGTAAATAGAGGGTTTGATTCGTAGATTGGGATGATGTTCAGTAAAAGAAAACTTAGGTTAGTTAGTATGCGATCTCAGTATTCTAATTGCTTTCTTCTTTTGTCTTGCGTGCTCTCAGCTCTGGACGTGACTTGTCAGATGCATTTTATTGTCATGCAGCCGTTTACCTTTGCTTTGATCATGAGTGTGACCGTGTACATACACATTCCTCTGCTTCATGGGTGTTGACATGTTTACTAATTTTTAAAATCCTTACTTTTCACTTTGAACAGCAAGTATGTATTCGTTGCAAAATCTTTAACACTGATACAAAATATTTCATTAAGCCTTTGAAAATTATAAATATTAATAAAGGTGGCACTATTTCAGGGCTTGAGTGACATAGGGGTAATGGGAGGCCCTGGACAGCCCATGCCCCTTGCTCACCCTGCCAGTAGTGTGCCCAACGGGAGCGGGGACGAGGATGACGATGACGATGAGGAAGAGGATGGCCAGGCCCCGGCCCCTGAAGGGTGAGTATCGTGGGAAGGTGTGAAGCAGAAACACTGAAATGCATAGAGGCAAAGTAAGATTATAGTTTGGTATGCATCTGTGAAAGGCTGAGGAGGAAATGAAGCAAAGCATAAAAAGAGAGGAGGTAGTATGTTTGGATGAAGGCAAAGTAGTTATTCATATCACTCATGCCTGAAGCCCAACCCACTGTATCCTCGGCAGGGCCTATGACCCAGCAGACTATGAACACCTGAGCGTCAGCCCAGAGATATCGGAGCTGTTCTCGTACATCACACGCTACACACCGCAGGCCATTGAGCTGGAGCACCGCCTGCGTCCCTACATCCCGGACTATATTCCAGCCGTGGGGGACATTGATGCCTTCATAAAGGTGGGCGAGATGTTGTAATCATCTCAGTTAATATGCCTTGTACACTCTGAATCTCTTAGTTGTCCTTGTAGTATGGGTGCTTTAGGGAATTGTAGGTGGATTGTCTTCATGGTAGGAAGGATTCACGTAGGAGTAAGGAATTAGGTGCATTTCAAGAGTTCAGGCAGATTGTTACTGCTGAGTAGTCACTGTATCATGACTGTAAGCCAAAACAGTTTGGTTCCCCAGAGTACAGGAGGATACTAAAGGGTATAATTAAATCACAAGAAGCTATAGCTGCCACATATGTCAGCTCCTTAGAACCAACAGTTAACCATCTGCCCTCATCTGTAAATCCATCTGAAACTTTCTATTGTATCTACATTAACTACACCATTGCTTGTTCTGTTTTTTCATCTACTATCGTTTTGGTAAACCAGTTTTTAGTTCAGGTAATTTCAATGTGTTCCAAAGGAGAATAATAATACTGAAAGGAATCAAGTAAAACTGAGAAGTTATTTCCTTTCATCTTCCCTGACCTTATGGGCAGATCCCGCCCCCTGACGGCAAGCCCTCCATGGTGGGCCTGGAGGTCCTGGACGAACCCAGCGCCCGGCAGAGTGATGCCACGGTGCTGGACCTGCAGCTGAGGGCCCTCGCCAAGCACACCACTGCTAAGTCCATGGTGAGGGGGTTATGTAGTAGGGAGAGGCATTCAGTTCTCATATTCATCAATAATATTGATAATACATGCCTCGTAAACCTCTTGTAATCTTTTATGTATGTGAGATTGTGTTTTGGTTTTCATTAAAGCCATATGATGTATTTGCTTCCAGTATTCTTTCAAATAAGTCTAATCCTTCAGTTTTCATCTTAACCAGTTTAGGGCACTCTACAGAGACATGGCCTTAACACACCTTTTGCCCAGGAGAGATATTTGATGCTTACATCTTAGAAATACACACTCCTTCCATCTTATTTCAGTCTGTCAAAACAGTGGAGAACGCCGAGAAGAATGGCAAGGTGATAGAGAAGTGGGTGCGGGACATCAGTGAGCTACACCGAAGCAAACCTCCGCCCACCGTCCACTACAACAAGTTAGTGTCTCTGAGGGGGCCGTGCCAAGGCTGCCACACCTCAGCAGCAAGACGGCAGTGTTGTTACCTTGTTAGAATAGACTCACACTTGATTAAGTTTGTTGTGATCACATTACATGTAGTCTTTTATTCTGTGTAAGGTACCAAGTTTCAGAGATACCCTTGCTTGCAATGCTTTTATGATAGATATAGATCCCCATATTGTACTGACGGTATGAGTGGAGGTATAAAATAATGGGGAGCTGTTGGTGACGGGTGCCTCCCATTGCAGACGCATGCCAGACATCGACACCCTGATGCAGGAGTGGCCCGGGGAGGTGGAGGAGCTGCTCAAGGAAGTCAACCTCCCCACGGCAGCCCTGGAAGTGGAGCTCTCAGACTATGTGGACATCATTTGTGGTAAGTCTTCAGGCTTCAACTCTCTAAGAGCCTTTGTTGGATGTTAAGGCTTCTTGAAGGATGTTAGGACTCTGAAAAGGATGTTAACCCTGTAGCAGCGGGGATCATGTTTTTTAATGGTCCCTCCAAGCGAGAAAAATGAGAAAAAATCACCCCTCACACAAACCAATTCATAATATATATCAAAGGATTTGTGATCAGATTATGTATCATCTATTTTTTTGGGTTTAAATCATGGCACAAGTTTGGGCCGTCGCTGCTACACGGTAAAGCCACAAATTTGGCCCGTCGCTGCTACCGGGTTAAGGGACATTTCAGTGCTAATGATACCTGCTCACCAAGCCCTGAAGAAACTCTGTTCCAAGCCTCCCTCTTAGGTCAGCACTATCAGAACAACAAATGGTTGCCTCAAGTCAGACATGGATGGGCAGAGGGCTTGTTGGACTGAGTAGTTTGGGCAGCTGTACAAACAGGCAGCCCCCAACTTATAGTTTACAAATAGTGGATGATCCTGTTGATTAACTGATACATCCCTTTTAGTCACCTCTCACGACATGCAGAAGAAGATGGAGGCATGCATTCTATTTTTTTACATCAAAGGAAGGGAAAAAGGGAAGGAAGCTCAAGAACATAAACAAAAAACAAAGAGCCTGCTAAATGCTGCTCCCTGAAAAGAAAATTGATTGAGTGGCCAGAAAGGGAGGTCAATTTCAGAAGGAGGAAATACAGATAGAAGAAAATTCCTGTGTCATTTGATTCTGCAGGATGATGCATATTTTGAGTTGTCCATGAAACTAGTGGCTTTCTGTGTTGCAGCCGTGATGGACATCCCTGTGTACAAGAGTCGGGTGCAGTCCTTGCATGTCCTCTTCACCCTTTACTCGGTCTTCAAGAACTCGGCCCACTTCAGGCAGCTGGCCGAGGAAAACTACATAGAAAACGATGACTCCACGGGTGACCAATTAGTCCTTGAGTAATGTTCCCTTGCCATGTATGTGCTGAGAGGGAGAGAGAGGTGATTTCCATGGCTATACTGACAGGGCCTGTGATGACCTCTCTGTACAGCGAAAGTAAAAGAATGATCAGTTCTCTATATATTGGTGACTTATTAAAAGATGGCAGAGCAGGAGAAGCACCAACATCTTATAAATTGATACTTTTGTGTGTGTTTGGTCCAGGGAAGTCATCATTCTAGTCATATATCAGATCTGTGCCTCAAGGTAACAGACTGGCAGCATGTTATAGCAGCTCAGATATACAGATACATAGATGTGATATTGATGTGCAAGTTGTTCCATATATTTAATAGAGGTAGTAGACACTCACCGTCCATTAATATATCTTTACTTCATGAGACTATCTGTGGTCTGTGAAACTGATACTATTTAGAAATACATATATTCTCATCAATCTAACTTTTGGGAACCTCAGATATATGAAAATTAACCCAGTAGCAGCAGGGATCATGTTTTTCAATGGTCCCTCGAAGCAAGAAAAATAAAAATAAATCATTATTCCCACAAACCATTCCATAATATATATCAAAGCATTTGTGATCAGTTTATGTATCATCTGTTTTGGGGTTTTTATATCGTGGCACAAATTTGGCCCGTCGCTGGTACACGGTAAAGCCACAAATTTGGCCCGTCGCTGGTACCAGGATAATGTCAAGTTGGGCAGAGTTTGAATATGGCTTTCTAAAGTGTTTTATCTATATCTCTTTAACATATTCATTCCCTTGCCTCTTTTCTTTATTCGTTTTACTTTTTGGTTCATTCGTTGTCTTGTTTGTGCCAACTCTTCAACTGCCCCTTAATCATAACCGCATTCACATCCTCCTTGCTGTATTTCCCCCTCTATATTTTACTTTCCTTTCCATCCATATGTTTATTACTCTTATTTCCCCTTCTATGTTACTTTATTTTTCATTGTTACTTTATTTCCCTTTTTTTCATTACTTATTTCTCTTGCAGCTTCATCCATGTACCCAAACTCTTATGCATATCCTCAGTTTGCTTTGTTTTCCTTTCCTTATTCCCTTGTTTCCAATCTTTATTTCTCACGCACATCCTTATTGCTTTATTTCCCCTCCCAAATTTTTTCATTATTTATTTCTCTTCCTGTTTCATCCATGTACCCAAACTCTTATCTATATTCTCAGTTTTCTTTGTTTCTCTTTCCTTATTCCCTTGTTTCCCATCTTTATTTCTCAAGCACATCCTTATTTCTTTATTTCCCCTCTCAAATTTTTTCATTATTTATTTCTCTTCCTGCTTCATCCATGTACCCAAACTCTTATTCATATCCTCAGTTTGCTTTGTTTTCCTTTCCTTATTCCCTTGTTTCCAATCTTTGTTTTTCACGCAGATCCTTATTGCTTTGTTTCCCCTCTCAAATTTTTTCATTATTTATTTCTCTTCCTGTTTCATCCATGTACCCAAACTCTTATGCATATCCTCAGTTTGCTTTGTTTTCCTTTCCTTATTCCCTTGTTTCCAATCTTTATTTCTCAAGCACATCCTTATTTCTTTATTTCCCCTCTCAAATTTTTTCATTATTTATTTCTCGTCCTGCTTCATCCATATACCCAAACTCTTATGCATATCCTCAGTTTGCTTTGTTTTCCTTTCCTTATTCCCTTGTTTCCGATCTTTGTTTCTCACGCTCATCGTTATCATCCCTATTGCTTTGGTTCATTTCCCTTCATGAGCTTATTTTTCTTTATTTATTACTTTGTTTGTCATCTTTATTTCTCATGCACATCCTTACTGTCTTGTTTCCCTTCTAATATATCCCCGTTACGCTACTTCATTTCTTATCATTTCTTTATTTCTCTTTATAACTTATTTTCTTGCATTTTCACCCATACCAGACCTCATACATTCCCTCATTATTACTTTATTTCTTTCGTTATTCCTCTGTTTCCAGTTTCATAGCCTATTATATTACCGGCACTTAATTTTCCAGCATTATTTTGTTTTCCTTTATTTATTACTTCTCTTCCTGTACCAAAACATCTCTCTTCATCCTCTTTACTATAAAAAATATATATATAGTTTGTTTACACACACACACACACACACACACACACACACACACACACACACACAGAACAAGGTTGCCAGAATGAAAATCAGACCCTGGTTACCTATACATTTTAACGAGTATACCAAAGCAAACTACGAAAACTCAATAAGAAATCTTCAGAATACTCAAATACCTAAAGTCAAACAGATGTAAGTCAAAGTTAGACAGAGTAGAAAATATAAATACAACAGGACATTGAATATTTGAATGTTGATGTTTGGCAACACTGCGCGTGGGCCAGGGGCGGCGGGGGGAGCCAACTGGATAATAATGGGGAGTTTTATAGTGTTTCTGTGGTGTGTTGGTGCGTGTTACTATTCTGAAAGTCACTGGAAGTCCCGACGAACTAGAAGCACACGAGGGAACCGAAGAAAAAACTTGCAGCACGCCAGGACGAGGAGAGGAAGAGGAGGAGGAGGAGGAGGATTGCCCAGCTGCCCTTGAACCCCCGAGTCGAGGCTTCGTAAGTATCAGACGACAGCGAGACGGTTCGGCGGCGTGCCACTTCGGCGAACCGTCCAACAGTCCAAGATTATGGGCCATTCCTACAGTAGACTGAATATTGGGGAGGCGATTCTTTGGCACTGTCAGGGGCGGGGTTGCTATGCAGTGATGTATAAGGGCAAAGCAGGCTCTGGTCCCTACCCCGGTCATTTAGGACCGAAAATGCCAGCCAGTCAGTGGTATAATACCTCAGTAGGAAAATTAAAGCTACAGGTTAAACGAAATGTATTAATACTAGAATATATTAACACAACATAAGACAAACACACATTATTTAGTAATAACTTTAGTCTTCAAATGCAATGACCAAACAGTCACTCACCCACTTACACACGCACGCGTACCCTAACAGCCTGAATCCAGCACTAAGGGCCGCTGTCACAGTCGTTTTGTTTGTTTTGATCGTTATCAATGGCGCTGATCGACGCTATAGTTTTTCCCGTGAAACTAGCCTATGAGGTAGTGGCGGCTGCAGAGGAAGCGAGAGGTGTTGAGAGTGTGTGGTAAGGTGCGGGGCTAGGCTAACCCCGCAGCCGCCACTACCCCATCGGCCAGTTTTAAGTGGAAATTCTATAACGGCGATCGCCGCCATTGGTAACGATCAACACAAACAAAACGACTGTGAAAGCGGCCCTAAGCATAGCTACACCACGGCGCTAGAGATATAGCTTATAGCTTAGGGGTTGAGTGTGCCGAGAGATACTTGACGGACGAAGCAGTAGACTTGACATTCTTCATAGTACACAGATGGTACTGGAGAACGATGAAGTGTACCCAGGTATACCCACAAGGCGCTTGAGGGTAGAGTAATACCTCCTCCAGGAAACAGCACGGACCTGGTACACCAGTTATGGTCATTTTTATTATTATTATTTTTTTTGGTATAAGGATTTTGTGGAGACTCAATTCAGGGCCTCCAAAAGACTATATCCCGGCTCCGTACACATTGCTTTCACATGTCTTTTACTTTTCTATTGCCATTTCCCTTGTACATTATACTCTTAGCCTAGTTTGGTCCTTCTGCATTTCCCTATCGCCGTAAAGTAGTATTTACAGTATTTCAATTTCCCCCAATACATATATCGCAGAACCGCTTCATTTCGGCTGGACAACTTGACTAGTAAGTGTTTGTACCCCAATTTCTGGTCTTCATGGCCCTCCTCCCCTCTGCCGGGTGTTTAAGCTCGTTTGAGTGAAGAACAACAACAATTTTCATTTTATAACACCACTTGTAGATGTAGTACAGCTAGATGAGGCGCCGGTAAAACTAGAGATGTAGAGCATTATATGGGAAGAAGCGTTGGGATAGTGGGTAGGAGTAGGAGGTTGAGTTGAGGCTTGTAGTTTTAAACGTATCCACCTCAGTCCGCCTGTTTGAGTAGCCTGTCGTAGAAGTTCCTGGGGTTTTCATGGAGTTTTCTGATCGTAGTAATAGTTTTAACCGATCTCTGCATCTCTGAAAGGCTGACCCGTGAAAACCCGCTAAATCCTCTCCGTGACCTTGGAAAATAGTCGCATATGGAGCCCTATTGTTATGGACCTGAGGAGGGGGATGTGATGGGAAGAGAAAGCGGTGAGGGGGGTGATGATGATGATAGTGAGGGTGGTGATGAAATAGGTGGTGAGGGTGATGATGGATTTGGTGATGAAATAGGTGGTGGTGAAGGAGGATGAGTTTGGTTTGATGGTGGTGGTGATGGAGTTGTTGGTTGATGGGAATGAAAGGATATGGGGGTATAGGAGGGGAGGAAGGAAGCAGTGGTAGGAAGGGGGATGAGTTTGGTTTGATGGTGGTGGTGATGGAGTTGGTTGGCGAGGGAAGAGT
Organism: Eriocheir sinensis; assembly: GCF_024679095.1. Classification (NCBI taxonomy): domain Eukaryota; kingdom Metazoa; phylum Arthropoda; class Malacostraca; order Decapoda; family Varunidae; genus Eriocheir; species Eriocheir sinensis. The sequence continues at coordinate 7,722,311 of NC_066560.1, forward strand.
GAGGCGAGAGTTGAAAATATATGAAATCAGTTGAAAAAGGAATTAAATCGACACAAAACGCTTTAATTATTCATTTTTGCGTGTTGAGTCGAGCCTAACGCACTCTTCTCTTTCAGGATGTTAAGAAAATATTTAAAAGTTCGTGTATTGTCGCATTCCCGAGACGGAGGTTTTGGGGAATGGATTTTCTTACTGTGGCGATAGTTGTCATAATTTTTAAAAAGGTTTCCGCTCCAGCTGCATTTGTGTGTGCGTGAGTTTGTTGCACTGTTCAATATCACGTGACTAATTACTTCCACTCGATGCATCTTCTAGGTCAAGTGATGGTGGTGGTGATGATGGTGGTGGTGGTGGTCGGTGGTGGTGGTGGTAGTGGTGATGACAGGTGGTGGTGGTGGTGGTGACGATGATGGTAGTGAGGGTGGTGATGAAATAGGTGGTGATGAGGATGATTGGTGATGATGGTGGTGAGGGTGATGATGGATTTGGTGATGAAATAGGCGGTGGTGAAGGGGAGGAGTTTGGTCTGATGGTGGTGGTGATGAGTTGGTTGATGGGAATGAAAGGATGCGGGGGAGGGAGAGGAAGGCAGCAGTGGAAGGAAGGGGGATGAAGGGAGGAGGGAGGAAGAAGTGGTTCGGTAGGAAGGAGGGGGGACTAGTGGAGTAGAGAGTGGAGTAGAGTGCTCCATAATTCACTTAGTGTAACATAAGCTCGTGTTGTATAAGTATGTGTCAGTACTTAACCGAACCACCACCACTACCACCACCACCACCACCACCACCACTACCACTAATAACACCACTAAGATCATCACCACAGCTATGAAATCATCACCCCTACCACAAATAACACCACAAAGATCATCACCACAACTAGGCAATCATCACCACTACCACAAATAACACTTGTACCACCACCTCCACTGTAACCATCACCACCACCACTACCATGTCATCATCCCTACCACCACTACCATCACCACCACTACCACCACCACCACCACCATCACCGCCACCACCACCAAGAACAACAACAACGACAGGAAGGGAGATTCAGTGGTCGATAATTATTCTTGACATCTCCGGAAAATTAATAGAGTGGAAACCATCTCTTCGGTGCCACCCACTGCTCCGTTATCTCTCTCTCTCTCTCTCTCTCTCTCTCTCTCTCTCTCTCTCTCTCTCGTTAGTTCATGCGATGGTTAATTAGAAATATCGAGCACCTTGCCGCCTTCCTTACCTGCATCTCGTCTGTTTCTTTTTCCTTTTTCGTTCGCTGACTCGTTGTTTCGTTCTTTCGCTTGTTCGCTTGTTTCGTTGTTTTCTCCTTTTATTCAGTCTTTAATCCATTGTTTTCTTCTCCATTCCTCCCTTCCGTATTAAGATTCTTACTTTTTTCTTTCATTCATTTCGTATTTCTTTCCTTTTTTATCCTTTCTCGCTCATTTCTTTATAGTTTTCCTTCAATTTTTTTGTCTCATTTCCATTCTATTTTCATTCCATTTTTTCCTTCTCCCTTCCTCCCTTCCGTATTAACATTCTTATTTCTTCTTTAATTTCTTTCCTCGTTTTTTTTTTTATCCTTTCTAGCTCATTTATTTATAGTTTTCCTTTCATTTTTTGGTTTCCTTCCATTCTCTCTTAATTCCATTCTTTCCTTCTCCCTTCCTCCCTTTACATTAACATTATTGCTTCCTTCTTTCATTCCTTCTTTCTTTTCTTTCTTTTATTATATATCCTTTCTCGCTCATTTCTTTATAGTTGTCCTTCCATTTTTTTGTCTCCTTCTATTCTATCTTCATTCCATTCTCTCCTTCTCCCTTCCTCCCTTCACATTAACATCATTACATCCTTTTTTCATTCCTTCTTTCTTTTCTTCGTTTTATTATCTATCCTTTATCGCTCATTACTTTGCTGTTTTCCTTCCATTCTTTCTTCATTACAGTCTTTCTTTCACTATTTTCTCCCTTCCATCTTTCCACTCATCCTTCCTTCCTTCTTCTTTCCCTCGTTTTGCTTTGTCTTTCCCTCCTTCCTGCTTTGGTGGTGCGGTTCACTGCCTCATTCCCGATCAGAGTGAAGCTTCGGACCGCGGCCATGCATACCAACTTACATACATACATACATACATACATACAGACAGACAGACAGACAGACAGGCATCACGAGAAATGTAGAGAAGCCGTTTAAGGAAATCAGAAGAAGCGGGGACGAGAGGAAGGAAGGAAGGAAGGAAGGAAAGGAGGCGAGAGAGAGAGAGAGAGAGAGAGAGAGAGAGAGAGAGAGAGAGAGAGAGAGAGAGAGAGAGACTGGAGGAAGTGGAGTAATATGGTTGGGCTGGTTTTCAGTGGGGCGTGGCGGGCGGTGAGTCGCGGGTTGGCGGTAAAAATTTGGGTCGCCACTATTTTCTGTTATATAAGCTGTTTGGGCAAGATTGGGAGGGACGGAGGGAGGCGGGTTAAAGAGCGGGGGGGGGGGATCTGGAGTGAGGAGGTTCAGATCAAGCTGGAGAGGGGGAGGAGGGGAGGAGAGGAGATTGGAAGGGGAGGAGGGACATTGAGGGCACTGGGAGATAAAAGAACGGGCAGGGGAGGAAAAAAAAGGGGTTGGAGAGATGGAGGTGGGGGAGATAGGGAGGGGAGAAGGGGGTCATGCATGGAGGGTGCCGGGAGATTAAAGAATGTGTTGGGGAGGGAAAAAAAAAGGGGTCAGGGAAGGGAAAGAGGGAGATAACAGAAGTGGGGAGGTCGGTGGAAAGGGGGGAAGGGGTGGAGGGGAGGAGTAAGGAGAGGAAAAAAGGGAGATTACAGGGAGAAGTGGGGAGGTCGGTGTAAAAAGGGAAGGGGTGGAAAGGAGAAGTAAGGGGATGGTGGGGTGGTGGGGGTGGGGAGGCGTGATGCAAAGGGGGAGGGGGTGATTAGTGGCCCGGGGACGGGAAGGGGAAGGAAGGAGACGAAGCGTTGGTGTATTGGGGATGGTTAGGACGCTGAAGATGGGAGGGGATATGATTGGAGGAGGGACAGGGAGGTAAAGGAGGGGAGGAGTGGGTGGGTTGGAGTGTCTTGGAGGGGGTTAGGGTGAGGGGGCAGGGGGAGGGGAAGGAAGGGGAGAAAGCGTTGTGGTATTGGGGATGGTTAGGAGGCTGAAGATGGGAGGGGATATGATTGGAGGAGGGACAGAGCGGTGAGGGAGGGGAGGAGTGGGGGTTGGGAGGGTTAGGGGGAGGGGGGAGGGGAAGGGGAATGGGGGAGGTGATAGTGCTGCGTCAGAGAGAGAGAGAGAGAGAGAGAGAGAGAGAGAGAGAGAGAGAGAGAGAGAGAGAGAGAGAGAGAGAAAATTCAATGTTTCCACTATGCGTTTTATCATGTCAGATCCGTTTTCCGAGAGAGGGGGGAGAGGGGGGAGGTAGGTGGGTCAGGACACACCCACCCACACACACACACACACACACACACACACACACACACACACACTTATATAACGTCGCTTCCAAGAAATAAAAAAAAGGAAAAAAAATACCTAAAAACTAGAAAAAGATAAGAGAACAATATAACCCTTCCAATGTTAAGATTAATAAAAAAAAACTAAAATAAGAAAAAGAAGAGACTTGTAACATTAATATTCATCTCTCTTTCGACATCTCGACGACTTCTCCGGCGGGGCAAAGGGAACGGAAATAGAGGCTCCTTCTCTTCTTTTATTTTACTTCCAGTCTCATTTTCTGCTTCCGCGCCCTTTGTTGTCTTAGAGAGAGAGAGAGAGAGAGAGAGAGAGAGCAGTGGAGGTATTGTGGTAACCGAAACGAGGGTATTACTAAGTTCTGGACATGATGGAAGAAAAGGAGGAGGAAGAGGAGGAGGAGGAGGAGGAGGAGGAGGAGGAGGAGGATAAGGAAGAGGAATAAGAGGAGGAGGAAACACTTGAAACACTTGAAACACTTTAATATGCTGAATTACATAAATGAAAAAGTTTTGTATTAAGAGGAAGAGGAGGAGGAGGAGGAAAAGAAGAAGGAGGAGGAGGAGAAGAAGAAGGAGAAGGAGGAGGAGAAGGAAAAGAATGTGGTATTGACGTTAAAAAAAAGAGGATGCAGTTCAGAGGTAGATGTAGTGATATAGGTGGTGCAGAGGGAGGAGGAGGAGGAGGAGGAGGAGGAGGAGGAGGAGGAGGAAAAGAATATAGTATTGATGTAAAAAAAAAAGAGGATGCAGTTCAGAGGTAGCTATAGTGGCGCAGAGGGAGGAGGAGGAGGAGGAGGAGGAGGGGGCGGAGGAAGAGAAGGAAGAGGAGGAGGAGGCGAGGTCATGTTTCGTACAGGTAAACTTGGACCTGCCTCTCTGCCACCCTGATTGATTGGCTCATTAAATCATGTTTATTTTGCAATCTGCGGCGGCGTCTCTCTCTCTCTCTCTCTCTCTCTCTCTCTCTCTCTCTCTCTCTCTCAGGTTGCGTAAATATAGATAAAAAGGTAAAATAGTTAAGTACGTACGCCACAGAACGTAATAGTGTTAGCATGGGTCGTGGTAATGGCTGTTAATGCACTAATGGGAGGAGACACTTTCAAGGAGGCGGGTGTTAGTTAGGCCTTCAGAGTGTGTAGAGGTCGTGGTAATAGCTGTTGATTTTGTAAAGGTGGCGATACTCTGAAGTGGAGGGTGTTAGTGTTATTTAGGGTTCCAGGGTGCGTCGAGTGTGTGTGTGTGTGCGTCATAATTCTGAAGCACATTTGTACACACTAGGCAATTTGGGGCGACGTGAGATAAAGTGAGGTGGATGGCCCGGCGCTCAGATGATGGCGGCCAGGTGTGAGAGGCAATTAGGTGAGGTGTGAGAGAGAGAGAGAGAGAGAGAGAGAGAGAGAGAGAGAGAGAGAGAGAGAGAGAGAGAGAGAGAGGGGGGGGTGGTGGGCGTGAGCAGTTGCGTAGGTTGGTAGGTATGTTGTCCTTCGTGCTCTCTCTCTCTCTCTCTCTCTCTCTCTCTCTCTCGAACCCTTCCTTCCAAACACTCAATCAGCTGGATGAGAAGGCAGAACTCAAGGGCGCACACACACACACACACACACACACACACACACACACACACACACACACACACACACACACACACACACACACACACACACACACACACACACACACACACACACACACACACACACACACTGATAATAATAATAATAATAATAATAATAATAATAATAATAATGATAATAATGATAATAATAATGATATCTTTTCTTTCTCTCCTCTTTTTTTGACGTTGCTGTTCTGTAAGCTTTTTCAACAGTGATGATTCTCTATTATTTTTCTTCCTATTGCAGTCTTTTTACAGGACGCTTTTCTTTTTATTTTACTGAAAGTTTGATGATCTGTCGAGGAGGAGTAGGAGGAGGAGGATGAGGAGGAGGAGAAGGAGGAGGTGCTGGAAGATCTGCATCAGGGCGGCTCATTATCTGAATAGCGCCTTGTGTCGTGTATTAATAGAAGCATCACTTGGGCTAGGAGGCGGCGGCACGGGGGCGGCGATTCGTCAATAGTATCGACGGCGTCAGCAGGACACGAGGGCTGCTTGGCGTTGCTCGGCGTGGTCTGGCGGTGCGTTGCGTTGTGTTGTGTTGCGTGGTGCGTGGTCAAGCGTCATGGTGTGTTCTTTGCGCCAATCTGTCCGTCGGCTCAGTATCCCTCCACTCTCATCTTGACCCGCGTGAAGGTAAGACTGGAATGCTGCCTTGTCTGTCTTGCCTAAAGCCACGTTCACACTTACACGGATTGGTCAGACTCGCAGGACCTCTTCGGCAAATCTCACACAGCTCAGCACGGACCTGGATGCGATGAGATGCGATGTGAGACAAACACTATACGAATGCCACGATAGTTCAAACCGGATCTAGCGCGATCATGACACGGAGAAGTTGAATGCAATACCCAACGGAAGCTATGCGACAAGACGGACGCGACACGAACGGGGCCATCCGGTACGGTATCCGCTATTCGCTTCGGTATGATTACGCTGCGATCACGGCACGGAAATGGAGCGGAAAGTGCTTAATTTAGCCTTACTTTTCCTTAACTTACCTCTCCTTACCTTGCTGTGCCTTACCTTGCCTCGCCTTACCTTGCCGTGCCTTACCTTGCCGTGCCTTACCTTGCCATGCCTTACCTTGCCTCGCCTTACCTTGCCGTGCCTTACCTTGTCGTGCCTTACCTTGCCGTGCCACACCTTGCCGTGCCTTACCTTGCCGTGCCTTACCTTGTCTCATCTACTTTGGCCATCTTTATCCCAGTTAACCTTGCCGACCCCGTCTTACCTTGCCTTACTTAGCATAGCCTTACCTCGTCTTACCTTATCCTGCCTTACCTCGTCTTATCTACTTTGACTCAGCTTAGATCACCTTGCCTTACATCGCCTTACTTAGCATAGCCTTACCTCACCTTTTCTGTCCGTGTCTTACCTTGTCTTATAAACTTCGACCAACATTACTTCATCTTTATCCTATTTAGTCACACTTAGCATAACCTTACCATACCCTACTTTTCCCAATCTTACCTTACCATACCTATCATAATCGTACTTTTTCTAAACCTTTCCTAACTACTATGACCCATCTTACCTTGTCTAACTTTGCTTACCTCATAAAACCATCGCCAGGTGGGTTAATATTCCTCTCGGCAGCTTGGCAGGTGAGAAGGGGGAGGGGTGAGACCAGGTGAGGGGGGAGGGGGAGCTATGAAGGATGGGTACGATAGGGGGTATTAAGTCTGCCTTACTGATAATAACCTTGATATATCTTACATTATATTTTTACTTTAATGTGTTCCTTGTGTCTATATTACAAGCTCCCCCTTCCGTCCTTGGCTGTTCCCTCGAAAGGTTAGTTCCAATAATATCAATCAGCCAGACTCTGCTCCCTTCCCTGCAGACTTTTTATGAACCTTTTAAGAGTTGATGTCGAGGTTCGAGATATTAATTTCCCGTTAAAAATAGTATGTCGCAAAGAAGCCGATGAAGAACTAATTGGAAGTGAAGTATGTGGAATTCAGCGAAATCGGAAAAGAGTTCAGAAGTTGCCGTTGTGTTTTGAGTTGGTAATAAGTGACATTTCCGTGTGAGAGAGAGAGAGAGAGAGAGAGAGAGAGAGAGAGAGAGAGAGAGAGAGAGAGAGAGAGAGAGAGAGAGAGAGAGAGAGAGAGAGAGAGAGAGAGAGAGAGAGAGAGAGAGAGAGAGAGAGAGAGAGAGAGAGAGAGAGAGAGAGAGAGAAGAGAGAGAGAGAGAAGAAGAAGACGAAGAAGAAGAAGAAGAAGAAAAAGAAGAAGAAAAAGAAGAAGAAGAAGAAAAAGAAGATGAAGAAGAAGAAGAAGAAGAAGAAGAAGAAGAAGAAGAAGAAGAAAAAGAAGATGAAGAAGAAGAAGAAAAAGAAGATGAAGAAGAAGAAGAAAGAATAAGAAAAGAAGAAAGAAAAAGAAGATAAACAGATTGAAGTCACACGTCACATTTGATATTTTCGGCAACATGCAAAGTCCCTCCCTGAGAAAATGGCAACAGTTGAAAGGAAAATAAGAAATACACGAAATACTTACAATACGAGGAAGCGGAGTGCTGCAAAACAACCAAAATCCCTCGTATGGTGCTTTACTGATGCATTAGCGCTACACACACACACACACACACACACACACACACACACACACACACACACACACACAGTAAGAAGGGATGGAGAGACTTAAGATGCTGGCACAGTGATTTTACTGGTACAAAATGTGTGTGTGTGTGTGTGTGTGTGTGTGTGTGTGTGTGTGTGTATTCGTATTCCGTGGCTGGTCCACAACGTTTCTGATGCAATATTCACAAAGTTAGAACAGCCTTATAAAAGTGAATTCGCCGTAACAGAAATAGGTACCGTTTTCACATAGGCGCGGGTGATGCCTCTCTTTTTTCCCGTGTATTCTACGTTATAGCTTGTCTCCAGTACTCATTTACATAAACCTGTTTGTTACCTGTTGCTGCGCCCCCTCGCTTTCCCTTACTGTGTTTGGCCGTGGAGGCGGAAGCTGAGTTCGTTGAGGTGGCTGTGATGCAGAGGGAAGAAAGTAGTAGAGGAGTAAGGAGAAAGGAATGGTAAAAAACAGAAAGGTTGTTGAAAGCTCAGGGGGAGGATGAGGGGACATAATCGGATAAGGTTAAGAAGGGGAGGTGTTAATGAGACTGGGAGGGAGGGAGGAGGAAGGGGAAAGACTGGTCGGTAACATGATTAAAGGGAGAATTGTTTGTGAGATGTCCGTAGAATGTGTTAGAGGAGGGCTCGGCTACAGTTCTTGGGCGGAAATGGGGGATGGAGGAAAGGAGCGAAGGCAGGAAGAAGGGAAGGAGAGAGAGATGGAGGGAAGAAAAAACGAGGGGAAGGAAGGAAGGAAGGAAGCGATCAGGGAGGAAAAGAAGAATGTAAGAATGGCTGGATGGAAAAAAAAGGCGGAGGGGAGACATGTAAAAGAAATAAACAAGAAAAAGAAAGAAAGGAAGGAAGGAAGGAAGGAAACATAGACAAGAAAAGAAAGGAAGAAGGGAGAGAAAAGTAAAAGGAAGGAAAGAAGAAAGAAAGAAAGATCGGAGGAAGATTGTGAGGGAGGGAAGGAGAAAAATAAAGGAAGGAGGAGGAGGAGGGAGGTGAGGCAGTGGAGGAGGGGGAGGTGAGGTAAGAGAGGGGAGAGGGGGAGAGGAGAGGTGAGACAGAGGAGGAGAGGAGAGGTGAGACAGGGGAGGAGGGGGAAGGTGAGGTAGGGGAGGATGGAGGAGGTGAGACAGGGGAGAAGCGGGGAGTTGTTGCATCATCTCTAGGGAACCACGAACAGGGGGAGGGAGGGGGGGGGGGATTGGACTCTGTGGGCGGTCACGTGCTATTTCAGTGTTACATTGTGTTGACTGTTGACCTTTCCCCCCTCCCCCCCTACACACACACACACACACACACACACACACACACACACATCAGTCCATCACTCTCACCTGCCCCCGTCATGCCGCCCACATCCATTAGAGGCTCATAGCATTCACGCACCTGTAATATTGGGACGTGCCTCTATCCCCTTCATCCTATCTGAGCATATTGAGCCCCACCAATCTTTTCATCCTTTCCCTCTCTTTCGTGACGGCGAGGAGGCAAAAAAGACCAGGAGAAAGTGAGAAAGGTATAGCTGGCGATATTACACCGTGGGGCCTTCCTTTGCGACCGTCGGGGTGGGTCGGGGGGATGGTATTGTATAGGACTGACTCTCTTCCCTCTGGTTCGCTTCCTTCCCGCTAGTCCTACATGAGTTAGCCTTTTGAAAACTTCTGGTGACGAACTTCCTTTTCATACACACTGTTGTAACTTCCCGCCTCCGGATGTGCTGTTTTCCATCCTCCTCCTTCTCTTCCTTCTCGTCCTCCTCCTCCTCCTCTCTCAATTTCCTATCCCATCCGCAACTTCCTCCTCCTCCTCTTCCCTTCTCTTTCCGTCTTATCCAGTACATGAAGTCAATGCGTGGTCCTCCCTTCTTCTCTCTTCATTCATTGCCATTATTATCTATTATTATTATTATTATTATTATTATTATTATTATTATTATTATTATTATTATTGGTGGTAGTAGTTTTTGTTCTTATAGTTGTACTCCCGAAGTTGACCTTTCTCTCGGCCACCTCTTTTGATTCTTTTTTGTAGGAGCAGCGAGTAGCGTTTTTTTTCATTATTGTTTCCTTTTCTTGTGCCCTTGAGCTGTCTCCTTTTAAAAAAAAATTATAGTCTATTGAGGCGAAGTGTTCTACTGGGTCCTCGGCAGTGTTTGTCAGGCCTCTCCTGGTCGGCGGTATTCCTCTCTGGCGATCTTGATGGTTGCCTGTCAATCACACATGCTCGCGTACTACATGTTTCTATGCTATTTGCCTCAGCTAATCTATTATCTAGGCTGTTTTGGTTGACAAGAACATTTAATTCAAAAACAAATTCCTAGTAAATCTCCTGTCAAATAAAGCACCATAAAGTAAAAATTCCACCAGACTGCCACCAAATTGTCAATGCCTGCAAGACAAACAGTGTATTGCGGACCGAGCGTCAGCTATGTGGCGACGCAGTAAACTCTACGGACACAGCCAGTCACGTTTACATTACTCAGCCGTTCCCAAGGTGGCCAATGCTAACACCGAGGAGCGTCTGGTGCCACAACTTACATTCATACAAATAGTTTTGCTTCTGAGTCTTTTCCTCAACTTCTCCTAATAGGCTGAAATGTCTTTTTTCAGTACTTATTTGAAATTCTTGCAAATAAAAATGAGAAAGTGGTAATCTCGGAACTCTTAATTCACTTATTTTATTTACTAATTTTCTATAAAAAATGTGAGCTTTATAATCATTGGTGAATCTAATGGTGCCAAGCTTAATTATCTTTTATAGGAGGTGAGTTAAGACAATAAATACGGAAACGTTTAGCACGAGAGAATGTGTGATGGACAGACAACCTCTCGCAAGCGAAAGAGTAATTCATCCAGTCATAAGAGGACCGACAAACGCCGTCTAAGTTTCAATAGACTACAGCAGAAGTAATGGAGTTCAAGCAATGACTATAACCGTATTAATAATGACACCAAACAATAATCATAATTAGTAAGATTAATAATGATAATGGTCACAGTATCTTCATCCCTTCCTCTTCCACCCTAATCTCGTCCCTTTTTCCCCCATTTTCTCTCCCTTCCCCTCCTCTCCCTTTTTTTTTCTTTCGTCACTCCCTTCCGATGCCTTCTGTTCACCAATGACGTTGATCCATTGTGCTCATTCAATGACTAACCTTTTTTTCCTCTCTCTCTCTCTCTCTCTCGTTCCGCTTTATTAAATTTCTGTTACACATTTTTTACTTTTTCTTTATTGCATTGTATTTTTATTTTTTGCAAGTTTTCTCTGATATACATTTAGGATTTATTACCGTACACTATTTCTTTTTACTAGTGTTCCTTTAGCCTTCTCTCCTGTCACTGTGACTTGTTTATTTTACATGGAATCCTGTTTTTTATCTGCTTTAAATCGTTGAGAGAGAGAGAGAGAGAGAGAGAGAGAGAGAGAGAGAGAGAGAGAGAGAGAGAGAGAGAGAGAGAGAGAGAGAGAGAGAGAGAGAGAGAGAGAGATTATGTTTGTGTGTGTGTGTGTGTGTAGCAGCAGCGCGGCGGAAGAGGAAAGTTAAAGAGAAATGTTTTATCAGTTTATTTACGGGAAACCAAATCTTGGCCATTTCCTGGAGGCTTCGATTCCTCGCCGCCGCTGATGTTACTTTTTGCTTCATGTGGCCTCATTGTTGATTGTTGTTGTTGATTGTTGTTGTTGTTGTTGTTGTTGTTGTTGTTGTTGTTGTTGTTGTTGTTGTTGTTGTTGTTGTTGTTGTTGTTGTTGTTGTTGTTGTTGTTGTTGTTGTTGTTGTTGTTGTTGTTGTTGTTATTATTATTATTATTATTATATTGTTTTTATGGCCACGAGGCGGGGCGCGGAGGAGCTACACTTGCAGGAAATTATATTTTGATGCACCTCGACACACCGACCCTCTTGTTATTATGATGATGGTGATAAAAATAATGGGCATAGTTATTATAATCATGATTTCAATGATAGTAATAATAATAATAATAATAATAATAATAATAATAATAATAATAATAATAATAATAATACAAGTACGGTAATATTATTTGCTAATATTCTTACTACTACTACTACTACTACTACTACTACTACTACTACTACTACTACTACTACCACCACAACTACACCCAGCCCTCTAGTCATCTACGGGACATACACTTTAACATTAACTTTAGAATATTCTGCTTTCATTATAGAAGCAGCAAATTGTTACCATCAGAAGAAAGGAATGTTAAGCTCTAAGTCTGTAAAATAGGTGACCTCTTGCCGCGGTGTCTGACTGGCGGGGGCTGAAGGTTGTGTCACGGCTGGAAAATGCTGAATGCTGAAGACCTGCGGCTTAGTTCTTGTTGTTTTATTCTCTCTCTCTCTCTCTCTCTCTCTCTCTCTCTCTCTCTCTCTCTCTCTCTCTCTCTCTCTCTCTCTCTCTCTCTCTCTCTCTCTCACTCACTCTCTCTCTCAATCTCTCTCTTCTTCCTCTCTCTCTCTCCCTGTTTTCACCTCCTCACACTCTCTCACCTCACCCTCTCTTTGATCCCCTTTTCCTTTCCAATTCCGTGATGATGCTAAGCACTTGTCCTTGATGCTTTATGCTGAACACCTGTTGCTCAGTGCAGGCGTCGGTGCAGGCTTGTGATGTATAGAAGGCGAAAGGCAGGCCAAGGATGTCCATATTCCAGCATTTTTGGCGTTGGACAGACCCTTGGGGGAGTAAGTCCATTGCTACCCACGAGACTTTTATGGAAGCCTGGCCGTTGTCTACCACTCCAAGGGTCATATTCTTAGACATTTCGGTGCCCAAGTACACACATTTGACAAAGCTTTCGTAGGAGTTGTAGGGTTTTCCAGGGGTAGTTTTATGACCCTGGTGGTAGTGTGATCATTCTTCTGTACCTTGAGCATGGAAGAAAGTCCATATTAGAACCCGATTAATCTGAGAGGCGAACGCGTCTGAGAGTACCGACATAAGAGGCTGCCCAGTACTTTCACCCTCTCTAGGATTCCCAAAGAGTACGTGGCCGTGAGCTGCCCGTTGAGGGAGTAAGGTTAACGCAGCAGTACTTAATGAAACACGGCCTTGGACTTCCAGGTTATCGGATTGACCAGACGCTCTTGGACCCTCTACAGAAGTCCCCCATAAGTTTGTTAAGTCTTACACACACACACACACACACACACACACACACACACACACGAACACACGAGGAGATGAACGACGTACAAACAGGAGTGGAGACATATGCAAGATGAAAGAGTTATGGGAGGGAGGAAAACGAAGGGGATTGTTATGGTGGTGATATTGTACTGGGGACACGGGGAGTTGGTGTTGAGGTGGTGGTGGTGGTGGTGATGGTGATGATCGGGGTGGTATTGGTCTATTCCTGGCAGCGTGGTAGCGAGTGGTGTGTGATATTCTCGTTCAAAGGTTCCAGGAATTCTCTATTACCGGGACAAGGACTCGCTGCGTGTATTCCTGTGTGTCGCTCCGGGGTTCAAAGAGGAGAGGTAGGCTTGACGTGACGTGTGTAGACTGGGAAATACTCTATGGGCCGCACAGCAAAGGATGGAGCCAGAGGAGGTTGCTTCAGCACCTTCCAACGGTACGCAACGCTTCATGATGTGTTTGACCTCTTTGCTGTTACCCATAAGTGAAGGAAGGGAAGGAAAGGGAGGAAGGGGAGAGAGGAAGGGAAGAAAAGAGTGGCGGAAGGGAGGGAGATAGAAAAGTGTGGAGGGGAAGAAAGAGAGCCAGAAGAGGGTGAGAAAGAGAAATGCGGAAGAGAAGAAGAGAAAACCAGAAGGGAGGAAAAAGAGGAGTGAGCAAGGGAAGAAGAGAGAGCTGAAAGGAAGTGAGAAAGAGGAGTGAGGAAGAGAAGATAAGACAAGAAGGGAAGGAGAAAGAGGAAAGAGGAATGAAAGAAAAGAAGAGCAGAAGGGAAGGAGAAAGAGGAATGGAAGAAGAGAAGCCATTAAGGGCGTGAGAAAGAAGAGTTATAAAGGGAAGAAGAGAAGCTATTAAGGGAGTGGAAAAGGGAAGATGAGAGGGCAGAAAGGGAGTGAGGTAAGGGGAGAAATATAGAGGAGAAATATAGTCTTTTTCCATTCTCTCAACATTAAATTATCCGTTGTGTGTGTATGGAGGAGGCTGGGAGGAAGGGAGTGTGAGTGTATTATTGGAAACCGCACAAGTGAAACGTATTTTGTGTTATGATATAAATAGATTACACTGATCAGGTAGGATTGTGTTGTGTGGGTTGTAACGTGACACTGCCCCACCCTTTGTTTGTTTGTCGTTTAGGGATGTTGGTTGATGTTTGTTCTCGTTTGTTGGTTTGTGTGTGTGTTCTTGTTTGTTACGTGTTTTTGTTCTCATGGATTTTTTTTGTTGGCTTCGTTTGTTTCTTGTTCATGGTTGTTCAAATTATATAGACTTTTACGTTTCCTCCTCCTCTTCTTTCTCCTTCACCTCCTCATCATCTTCTTCTTCCTCCTTCTTTTCCTCTTCTTCCTCCTCCTCCTTCCTTCATCTCCTATTACAACTACTACTACCACTACCATTACTACTACTACTACTACTACTACTACTACTACCATGACTATAACCATTAACTTGATTATTTGACTATTATATCAAAGTCTCCCCTTTTGCTTCTCTATTTTTAAACTCCCTTCTCTTTCTGCACTTAACCTTGTCTGAGCTTTACGCCCACACCTCAGTCATCCCTTCCCTCTTCCTCCTCCCCTTCTCTCCCTCCCCTTCCCCTCACCTTCCCTCTCTCCCACCAGAAACACTGGAGTAAAAAAGATGAAATGTAATTCTGGTTTGATGAATTTTGACAGGAAGAAAGACAGGTGTGCAGGATGAAAGGGTTATGGGAGGGGGGAAAGAGGAAGGGGATGGTGATGGTGGTGATATTGTATTGGGGATGGGGTGAGGTGGTGGTGGTGGTGGTGTTTGTATATTCTTGTGGATAAATGATCAGTTCTCAGGTGGTTCCAGGTGTATGTGTGTGTGTGTGTGTGTGTGTGTGTGTGTGTGTGTGTGCATGCGTGTGCGTGAGAGAGAGAGAGAGAGAGAGAGTATTTTTCCCTCCCTTTCTCTCCACGCCTCCGCACACACATTGGTCAGTAACATCCGTGTCTTAATGGGCTACGGGAACTCAGGTGAAAGGGGAGAGAGAAAAAGAAAGGGTGAGGGAGGGAAAAAGAAAGAGATAAAAAAAGGGAGAAAACACCCGCATTGTCCAAATCTCGTCTTTTTTCGATCGATATGTCGCATTTTTTTTACCCCGTTTAGTGTTATGCAAACCCTAATGAAATAAAAAAAAACAATAAAAAAAAGAAAACAGATAACCACATTGTCTTGTTTTGTCTTCTTCCGCGATCAATAATTATTCACGTTTTTTCCTGCTTAGTAAAGGATGAAGGAAGGAAGGGAAGGAAGGGGGATAAGATTGAAGGAAGGAAGGGAAGGAAGGGTGATAAGCTTGAAGGAAGGAAGGGAAGGAAGGGTGATAAGCTTGAAGGAAGGAAGGGAAGGAAGGGGGATAAGTTTGAAGGAAGGAAGGGAAGGAAGGGTGATAAGTTTGAAGGAAGGAAGGGAAGGAAGGGTGATAAGCTTGAAGGAAGGAAGGGAAGGAAGGGTGATAAGCTTGAAGGAAGGAAGGGAAGGAAGGGGGATAAGATTGAAGGAAGGAAGGGAAGGAAGGGTGATAAGATTGAAGGAAGGAAGGGAAGGAAGGGGAATAAGTTTGAAAGAAGGAAGGGGAGGAAGGGGGATAAGATTGAAGGAAGGAAGGGAAGGAAGGGTAATAAGCTTGAAAGAAGGAAGGGAAGGAAGGGGGATAAGTTTGAAGGAAGGAAGGGAAGGAAGGGTGATAAGCTTGAAGGAAGGAAGGGAAGGAAGGGGGATAAGTTTGAAGGAAGGAAGGGAAGGAAGGGGAATAAGGATGAAGGAAGGAAAGGAAGGAAGGGGGATAAGATTGAAGGAAGGAAGGGAAGGAAGGGGAATAAGTTTGAAAGAAGGAAGGGGAGGAAGGGGGATAAGATTGAAGGAAGGAAGGGAAGAAAGGTGATAAGCTTGAAGGAAGGAAGGGAAGGAAGGGGAATAAGTTTGAAAGAAGGAAGGGAAGGAAGGGTGATAATTTTGACCGTATATTATTTTTTTCGTTTGATGTTGTTTTTCTCTGTCGTGGGCAGAGATGGGACACAACATAAAAAAAATACGCCCTCTTATATTCGAGTCGGTGCCTGTCTCCATTCTTCGAAATTAATCCTCCCAGGCAGGAGAAAAACAGGGCCGTGGGTGTCCCTCTATTCTCTCCTCGTCATTCTTTTCTTCACCCTCAACTCCTCCTAATCCTCCTCCTCCAACTGGTACCCCCTCCTCCTCCTCCTCCTCCTCCTCCTCCTCCTCTTCACCTCACTCCTTTCATGACTTTAATGTTCTTTCTGGCTCTTTCTTTCTCCCATATGTTGTTTTCTTTTTTTTCTCTTCATTTTTTTCTCCTCCTCCTCTACCTCTTTCTCCTCTTATTTTCTCTCCTTCCCTCTACTTCTTTCCTCTAATGTTTCCTTCTCTCTCTCATGTCCTGTTCTCTTTTTCCTTATCTCTTCTCTCATTTCTTCTCTTTTTTCTCTCTCTTCCTCATTTCTTTTGTCACCTTTTCTTCCTTCTCTTATTCTCTCTCCTCTCTTCCTCTCCTTTCTTCTAATGTTTTGCTTCTTTTCCCATTTGTTTTACTTATTTTCTTATCTCTTCTTTCATCTCCTTTCTCTCTCTTCCTCATTCTTTTCTTCCTTCTCCTCTTCCTCTGTTTGCTCCCTCACCTTCCCTCCACACCTATTTCTTCTTATGGTTTGCTCCTTTCTCCCATACGTTGTTCTCTTTCTCCTCATATCTTCTTTCATCTCTTCTCTCTCTTCCTCATTCTATTTGTCTCCTCCTCCTATACCTTTACTTCCTCCTTGTATTCTCTCTCCTCTCCTTCTCTCCTTTCTTCTAATGTTTTGCTTCTTTTCCCATTTGCTGTTCTCATTTTCCTCATCTTTTCCTTCATCTCTCGTCATTTCTTCCTCCTCATTTCTTTCTTATTCCTCCTTTTCCTCAATTTACTTTCTCTCCTTCCCATCACACTCCTTTCTTCTAATGTTCTGCCTCTTTTCCCACTTAACTTTATCCCTTTCTTATTTCCCATCTTCCTATCCTCTCTCCCCCATCCTGTTTTACCCTTCTTTCCTTCCCTCTTTTCCTTTCCATTTGTGAACCCATTTTCCCCCCTTCTCGTTTTCCCTCCCCATTTCCCCTCTCCCTACCCCCTCATCCCTCTCCCCTTTCTTTCCTCTTTCACCCCATCTTACTTTTCACCTTCTCTCCCCTCTTTTCCATTTGTGAACCCATCTTTTTCCCCTTCCTTATTCCTCTCTCTTTTTCCCTCACCCCTCTTCCCTCTCTTTCCCCTCTCACCCCATCTTACTTTTCACTTTCCCTCCCCTCTTTTCCATTAGTGAACCCATCCTTTTTTCCTTCCCCATTTCCCCTCTCCCTTCACCCTTCCCCTTCCTTTCCCTCTCACTTTCCCTTTCCCCTCCCACTCCCTCTCCCCATCCACTCCCCATTTCCCCTATCCTTCCAACCGTTCACTACCCCCTCTCCCCCCTCTCCCTACGGCTACGTCAGGTATTGATATGCCATCCAATGTTTACCTGGGCCTAATTGAAGGGGCTACACGTGACGTCAGAGGTAAATAGCCCCCCTCCCCCTTCCCCTCGGCACCCCCCTTTTTCCATGAGATCTCTCTTCCCCTTATCCCCCCCTCCCCGTCCTCTCCCTTACTCGCCTGGGTCACGCTGCCGCCCCCGCGTACTACTTATCTCCCTTTCATCTCCCTTACTCCCTCTTTCCCTTGCCTCTCCTCCTCCCTTCGTTCTCTTCTCCCTCTCCCGTGATGATGTGGGTTATTGTTGTTGTTGTTGTTGTTGTGGTTGTTGTTATTGTTATTATTTCATTACTACTACTACTACTACTACTACTACTACTACTACTACTATTACATTTTCTTCTT
>NC_066560.1:7742542-7897542 GCF_024679095.1 Eriocheir sinensis
TGTCCGGGCCCTGGATCCCACGTGTGAGCTTCTCCTCCTCCTCCTCCTCCTCCTCTTCTTCTTCCTCTTATTACTCTTGTTTCTCCTCCTCCTCCTCCTTCTTTTTTACTTCGTCTTCGTTTCCCACTTCCTCTTTTATAACCCCTTTTCAATTCTTGTGTTTATTATTCTCTTCTTCTTCTCTTTCTGTTACACCCAGCGTTTTTCTTCTTTATCTCCCCTCCCCTCCTCCTCCTCCTCCTCCTCCTCCTCCTCCTCCTCCTACTACTACTACTACTACTACTACTACTACTACTACTACTACTACTACTACTACTACTACTACTCTTGCTTCTACTCCTCCTCCTCCTCCTCTTCTACTTCGTTTTCCTTTTCCAACTCCTCACTTATATAACCCACTTTCAATTCTTGCATTTTTCATCCCCTTTTCTTTCTGTAACATCCAGCATTCTTCTCCATCTCCCCTCCTCCTCTTCCTCCTGTTGCACTTCCTCCTCTTCTTCGCCCTTTTCCTCCACTTCCTCCACAACGTCTCCACTTCTTATCCACATCAAGAAATTTACGTCCACTCTGCAACTTCATGGATTCTTCTTGTTCCCTGCTTGTTCTTCTTGTTTTTGTTCTTCTTGTTCTTGTTTTTCTTCTTCGTCTTCTTCTTCTTCTTCTTGTTCTTCTTCTTCCTGTCTTTCCACAACGATTCTTATGCTATTCGTCTTTGCTTACTCGTTCATCCGGTTGTTTTTCTTCTTATATTCTCAAAATCGAAATGGTGCGATTATTATTATTATTATTATTATTATTATTATTATTATTATCGTGATCGTTCTACTTCGTCTGGTTTGCATTAAAATTTAGTTTGTGATTTTGTTAGTACCTGAAAGTTTGTGCTCTTTTTCGCGTGCTTCTGCTGAAAGGCGAAGAGAGCTTGTTCGTGATTATGGTAACTCGAGGAGGAGGAGGAGGAGGAGGAGGAGGGGGAGGAGTGTCTCTGCTAAACCCATTGATGCTTGAAAAAAATCCGATGAGCCGTGAAATGCTGGCAAAACACGCGCGTTATTGCATCATTTTCAACACGATTTCTTGAAGACTTGTGTGTGGGAGTGCGTGGGTGTGAAGGCGCGGTGGTCGAGTGGGTCGGAGCTTTACGCCTTCAAGTGACAAGCCGCGGGTATACAGTTCGAACCCCAGTGTTATCGTGTTGCGTCAGGAGTGAGTTTCGTTGTGAAGCGTCAAACTTGAACCCCAGAAAGCGTAAAATCCGGAATCTATGGATGTGATTTAAGTGTGTGTATGTGTGTGTGTGTGTGTGTGTGTGTGTGTGTGTGTGTGTGTGTGTGTGTGTGTGGCTATTTTTTTTTTTGTGTGTGTGTGAGTGTGACATGTTTTCCATTACAGCTGAACCCTTCTACTGTGTGTGTGTGTGTGTGTGTGTGTGTGCGCGCGCTAGTATGTCACTGTGTACATTTCATTCAGTACATGTGCACCCCCTCCATTGTGTGTGTGTGTGTGTGTGTGTGTGTGTGTGTGTGTGTGTGTGTGTGCGCGTTAGTATGTCACTACGCATGTTTCATTCAGTACATGTGCACCCCCTTCATTGTGTGTGTGTGTGTGTGTGTGTGTGTGTGTGTGTGTGTGTGTGTGTGTGTGTGTGTGTGTGTGTGTGTTTTCCTTTGACATAACGGACTCTCCTTTATCTCACCTCACCTCACCTCACCTCACCTATGTATCCTCCTGTACCATGTGTGTCTAGGGCGGTGCTGTGTCCTGCCCTGTGTCCACTTTCAATGCATCTCTGTCTTCTTCGCCCTGTGTGTTACTGTGTCCTGCTGTGTCGCGATAGCTAGCAATACCTCTGCTTCTCTCGCTGTCTCGCTGTCTCCTGAAACTGTTAATACCTCTGTCTGTCTCGGTTGTCTTAAGTGTTTTATCTGGCAACACTTTTTCTGGCTCTCTCCTTGTGCCGCTATGCCCTCCTGTGTCTCGCTATGTATCATCTGCCAATACTCATGTGTCCGCCTCGTTGTCCGTGTCCCTCGCTGAGTCCTGAGATGACAATGCTCTGGCCACCGGTGTGTGAGAAGAAAAGTATTGCCGATGACTTGCCTTATACGTGTTTTTCTTCGTTTTTTCTTTGTTTTTCTTTTTCCTGGAATTGTATTTATGTTTTTCGGTGACATTTTTTTTGCTTGAGTTTGTTAGTGATCAGTTTTTTTTATTTTTTATTGGAATAGGTACAATGTGTCACTTTTATGTTGTTTTGTTCTTTTTCTTTTTCTTCTTCTTGCTCTTGTTCCTCTTGTTCTTGTTGTTTTACTTGTTCTTCTCGTTTGTTATTATTTTTATTCCCTCCAACACCTTGCAATACAGTGATTTTTTTTTATTGAAGTAATTTGTATCATCATTTTATGTTGTTTTCGTTGTTTTCCTTTTCCCCTTTTTCTTCTTGTTCTCGTTCTTGTTCTTGATTTTGTTCGTGTCATTGTACTCGTTCTTCTTCTTCTCCTGTTTGTGTTTATTTTCATTATCATAACTTTATATCTACCTTACTCTCCTTATTCTTGTTCACATTGCTGTACTTCTTCTTCTTCCGCTTGTTATCATTATCATTATCATTATTATCTTTTATCTCCTTCAACACCTTGTAATACAGTGAAGTTATTCGTGCGTGTATACTTGGCTCTCCCGTCCATTCACCTACGAGCGAGCCGAGCGCCAGGTGAGAAGCGGAGAGACGAGGAGGAAGTTGTTTAGTCCCCCCGGAGATACTGTCGGTCCAGGACTTTCAGAAAACAACCCGAGTGAGAAGGATGAAAAAACATGTTCCTGTTATGTATAGTTGCAGTGGCGTGAATCCCTCCCATCCGAAAGCTTGTCGAGGAAAAAGAGTAGTGGAACAGAGGATTGGTTCACGGAAAATAAAACCGATTTCTGAATGTGGGCTAACAAGAAAACAGCCAGAATGTGAAGGATGATAAAAACATGTTCCAATTATGCAAAGTTGAAGTGACGTGGATCCCCCCAATCCGAGAACTTAGAGGGAAAAAAGAGTAGAGGAAAACAGAATCAGTTCACGGAGGAAAAAGAGAGTGGAGGAAACCAGTGTCAGTTTACGGAGGAAAAAATAAGAGTAGAGGAAAACAGTGTCAGTTCACGGAGGAAAAAAAATGAAGGAAAGCATAATCAGTTCACGGAGGAAAAAAAAATGAAGGAAAGCATAATCAGTTCACGGAGGAAAAAAAAGAGTTGAGCAAAGCAGTGTCAGTTCACGGAGGAAAAAAAGGAGTAGTGAAAAGCAAAGAAAAAAGAATAGAGAAAATCATGATAAAGAATAGAGGGAAACAAAATCAGTTCACGGAGGAAAAAATGAATAGAGGAAAACAGGGTCACGTCACGGGAAACTAAGCAAATTTCTGAAGAAGGACAAAGAAGAAAAAAAGAATAAGAAAAGGCAGAGAAAAGTATTGAAATGGAAGTATTTTTTAAACGAAAAGGATGAAAAATAAATAAAGTCGAGGAACGAGCAATTTTCACACACAAGAAAAGAGAAAACGAATAAGAAATGATGAGAAACTATGAGAAAATCGAACGAAATATGGAAAAAAAGAAAATAACAGAAAAAGACGATGAAAGCAAAAAAATCTGAATATGGACTAACAGGAAAAAAAAATAAGATAAAGGCAGAGAACGAGGACATATATGGAAGCCGGTAGGAAAAAAAATATATGACAAGAAAGAAAAGAAATTAAAATACGTAGAATAGAATTTGATAGAAAACATTACATTCCGAGGAAAAAACTAATTGAACAGAGAAAAGAAAAGTGGCCAACAAGCAACTCACACAGAAGAATGTAACAGGATGGGATTCGACAGCCAGGAAAAAAAAAAAAACCGAAATGCGTGTAACGAAATAAAAAAAAAAGTTTGACATATCACGTTGAGAGTATGAACGAAAAGGGCAAAAAAAAAAAAAGTCAGGAAAGTTAAGGAAGAAGTATTGGAAAAAAGAAGAAGCAGATAGTTAGTGATAAGAAAGATAAAGAAAATTCGTATTAATGTGCGAAATGAAAAATAAAAAAAGACCACATTCCGAGTAAGGACGAAAAATATAAAAGAGAACGGAGACCAATTAAGAACAAAAGAACATAAGAACATAGGAGTCTGCAAGAGGCCGGTATGACTGTACAAGGCAGCTCCTGTGAACCTAAGATCCTGTGAATCTAACCCCAACTAATATCACTGTCCATGAATTTATCTAATCTATTTTTGAATGTGACTGTTGTATTGGCACTCACCACATGACTGCTCAGCCTGTTCCACTCATCTACCACTCTGTTAGTAAACCAATTTTTGCCTATGTCCCTGTTGAATCTGAATTTATCCAGTTTAAACCCATTACTTCGTGTCCTACCCGGTTTTCTTACCATCAAAACCTTATTAATATCCCCCTTATTTAAGCCCTTCATCCATTTATAAACCTCTATCAAGTCACCTCCCACCCTTCGCCTTCCTAGAGAATGCAAGTTTAATTGTTTTAGTCTTTCCTCGTATGGCAAGTTTCTTAACCCCTGAATCATCGTAGTCATTCTTCTCTGTACCGAAAAAAAAAGAAAGAAAAAAATCAGGATATGAATTAACGCAAAACAACCCATTAAAACAAACTACCGATATGATAAAAACCATTGTAGTGAAGAAGTATTTCCGGTCAGCGCCACAAGCAAGCACATCACCCGACTGTCGATGACGCAACACTGAGAGGGCGAGCAAGCAAGGATGTGTGTGTGTGTGTGTGTGTGTGTGTGTGTGTGTGTGTGTGTGTGTGTGTGTGTGTGTGTGTGTGTGTGTGTGTGTGTGTGTGTGTGTGATCAAATAGATACTTTACTTATGATGGTGATGGGGGTGATGGTGGTCGTGGTGATGGTGGTGGTTCTTGTTTGGATAATGCGTCAATTACTTTAAGGGTGATGTGATGTCCTCTGTCTGTCTGTCTATTTGTTTGTCTGTCTGCCTGTCTGTCTGTCATCTGTCCTTGCCTCGGTCTGTCTCATTCCTTGTCTGTCTGTCTGCTTGTCTCTGTATCTGCCTCTGTTTCCGTCTGTGCGTTTTTTGTCTCTTTTTCTGTCTGTCTATCTGTCTGTCTGTCTGTCTGTCTGTCTGTGTCTGTCTGTCTGTGTCTATCTGTGTCTTTCTGTCTGTGTCTGTCTGTTTCTCTCTCTCTCTCTCTCTCTCTCTCTCTCTCTCTCTCTCTCTCTCTCTCTCTCTCTCTCTCTCTCTCTCTCTCTCTCTCTTCCCCTCCCTCTCCCTCTCTCTCCTCCTCCTGCTCCCAGTCCATTATAAACCTGTGTGGGCGTCGAGTAATTCATATACTTTAGGCGCAATATTACATCGTTTAGACGTAACACAGTTTAGGCCCCACACCTCTGCCTCACGCGCCGCCCAGCCATCAACTCACCTGCTCTTTTACGTTAACACACCTGTCCGGGAAAGTTTAGCTAATTTTTGCAGGTAAGATTTTATTTAATGAGCTGATGGTGGGGTTAAAGGGAAGGGGCTGTTGTGTCATGTTTGTTTTTGTTGTTGTTATTTTATTGTTGTTGTTGTTATTCCTCCTCCTCTTCTTTCTTCTACATGTGTTCTGGTTTTCGTTTTCCTTTCGCTTTTTTTTCCCATTTTCTGGTCGTAGGAAAAACTCTGCCTGTTTTTTCCTTCATGTGTCTTTGTCTTTTCCATTCTTTGTTTTTATTTATTTTTCCTCCTCTTCTTGGTCTTTCTTTTCCTATGCTTTCTTCTTGTTCTTGTTCTTCTTGTTCTTGCTCTTCTTGTTCTTGTTCTTCTTGTTCTTGTTCTTCTTCTTCATCTTCTTCTTCTTTTTCTTCTTCTTCTTCTTCTTCTTCTTCTTCTTCTTCTTCTTCTTCTTCTTCTTCTTCTTCTTCTTCTTCTTCTTCTTCTTTTTCTTCTTCTTACTATTATTTTTCTTCTTCAGTTTTCTTTCTCTCGGTTTCCATTATTTTTTGTTTAACCTTTTCGTCCATAAAAGCGCTTACTACCTGTTGCACTAATCAGTATTCACCTGGGCTTGTTTTACCTGTCGTTTTGTTTATGTTTACCTGATATACAAGAAAAAGGAGGGAAGTTATCGTCACCATCACCATCATCATCATCATCATCATCATCATCATCACAGTGCATCATTCTCCATACTAATGCAAACTAAAAAAAACCCATCATTGTCTCGTCTGGTATAAATTTAGCGTCCCCATTATCATTATCATTACACTGTCATCACCACCATCACCCATTTTCTATATTGATGCAAACCTTTAAGGGCAGCACTGAATTTTCCCGTATAAGCTTATGTCAGAATTTGCATCCCCGAAGATCATTAGTTTTTACACCTCACCACCACCACCACCACCGCCACCACAAGAGGAGGGTATCAGGACACCTCTCCTCCCGAAATTGACCTCTCTTTCGGCCACTCCTCTAACTCTCTTTAGCAGCAGTGACTAGCGGGCTTTTTTTTTTTTCATATTTGTTTCCTTTTTTTTATGCCCTTGAAGTGACTCCTTTGCTAAAAAAAAACACTGCTTCCACCAACACCAAATCTACCACTCTTGCCGCTATAAAGACCACATTCACCACTATGTCGTCACCATGTCGTATCTTAAGGAAAATGAACGTTCATTTTGCTCCAATGAAGGATGAGAGTAGTGGTAATTTTTGGGAGCAGCGAGTAGCGGGCTTTTTTTTTATATTATTGTTTTCTTTTTTTTGTGCCCTTGAGCTGCCTCCTTTGTTGTAAAAAAACAACAACAAAAAAAAAAAACATGCTCACTTACACTCGGTTACCTTCGTCTCTGTTTAACCCGTCCGCTGCGAAAGGCACGGATTTGTCTTTCACTGGTAGCCTGGTAACATATATTCCCAGGTCTTTCTCAGCCTCTGTGGTGGATAGTGGAGTGTTTCCCACGTGGTACTGGTATGCTGGATATCCCCTCCCAAGGTGCAGGACTACATTTTTCTTCATTGAATTTTAGCAGCTACTTTTTGTTCCATTCCTGTAAATTGGTGATGTCTTCTTGTAGGAAATCCGGTCACGGGGTTAACACGAATTAGAGGATGATTATAATAGTCAGTCCGGAGAGAAGGTCAAGGTTGTAGTGTGTAAATGATAGATGCACAGGGAAGTGGAGGAGAATGTTAGGTATAGTTATTTATGGATCAGGTGAGAGTTAGCAGTGAAATGTTGTTGTGTTCCTGACAGGCATATGAGAGACGGGACACACACACACACACACACACACACACACACACACACACACACACACACACACACACACACACACACACACACACACACACACACACACACCTGCTCCCTCCCCGTCCCACACACACACCTCCCTCCCACACCTGCTCCCTACATCCCATACACACCTGCTGCCTCCTCCTCCCCCCCACACTCACACACACCTGCTCCCTCCTCCCTTATGAGGATGTACTTTATCACCACCACCACCACCACCACCAACAACAACAACAACAAAACCACCACTAGTATCGCCTCTGCAAACACCACATTCACCACTATCATCACCATAAAAAAGAGAGTTATTCCACCCCCTAACGAAAGGAAAATCAACGAAATCAATCCCTTTACCTGTTTTAATCAAGATGAAGCCTAGTTAAGTGTGATGTGATGTTTAGGGTCATTTCTTAAATATTGCATCGCCCAAGCACACGCAACTTACTAGGCTTTCGTAGGAGTTTTGGGTATCTCCAGGGGCAGTTTTGTGATCCCTCTGTACCATGAATCTAAAACTCACTCATTCCAGTCCAGTCCAGTATTGGCGTGGGATTGCCTTTGTGATGGCTCCCACTTATGACTTATTCTTGATTCTTGATTGTTGATTGGAGTTGTTGATTGGAGTTGTTGATTGGAGTTGTTGATTGGCGTTGTTGAAAGGCGTTGTTGTATCTTTTAGTTTTGCTCAATTTTCTTTTCTCATTACAACCCGACTAATCTCCTTCTCGGCCTTTGGAAGCAGCTGATGTGAGGGGTGGAAGCGTATGACAACTCTGATCTCAGTGTTTTCATCGCCGCCACAAACAGGAGCGTAAACTAATTGTGATAAACGTGGCATAATTAACTCGATGTGCAATTATCGTGCTTGCCTTGCCTTACCTGCCGTCATGCACACCTGGCCACGCTCCATTACACCTGGCGGCGACATCAAAACAAGCCTTACCTTTAAACTGACCACCACCACCACCACCACCACCACCACTAAACCACTACTTTGTCCACCATTACCACCATCATAACTACCACAACCATCTTTATTGTCTTCTCTTACTCCTCCCTTTTCTTCCTCCTCCTCCTCCTCCTCCTCATCATCATCATCATCATCTTTTTTTCCCTCATGATTCTCCTCTTCTTCTTTTTTGTCGTCCTCGTCATTGTCCTCCTTCCTTCTGTAGCAACACCGTCACTTAAAACAACAACAACAACAACTATAACATCACCAATACCTTCCTTTTAGTTTCGTCTATTTATTTTCTATGTATTTCATTTCGTTTCTCTCTCTCTGTCTCTCTCTCTCTCTCTCTCTCTCTCTCTCTCTCTCTCTCTCTCTCTCTCTCTCTCTCTCTCTCTCTCTCTCTCTCTCTCTCTCTCTCTCTCTCTCTCTCAAACAAATCAAAATTGTTTATGATCGGTGACACTTCGCGAACGAGGAATGATGACACAAAACTTAAATATAGACAAGTTAATTCAGACTGCACCAAATTTTTCTTCACCAACGTTGTAGTGCGAGAATGGAATAATTATAAAATGCTTCCTCTAAATCTATTATTATTATTATTATTATTATTATTATTATTATTATTATTATTATTATTATTATTATTATTATTATTATTATTATTATTATTATTATTATTATTATTATTATTATTATTATTATTATTATTATTACTTTTATTATTACCATCATCATCACCTCTTTTTGCACTTACCTGCATTAAAAAGGAAGCATTTAACGACTCAGGTAATGCCAACAGGCGTAGTCATTAAGGTGAGACGCACAGGTGAACCAGGTGGAGAGAAGGGAAGGTGGTTGGGGGGAGTGTAGTTGGGGGGGGGGGGGGGGAGAGTGAGTAGCTTCGACGCCTAAAGGTTGAAGTTCCCATACTGTCAACATAAAAAATGGACCATGATGTTGCTGCTGTTACCCAAAAGTGAAGGGAAGGGAAGGACAGGAAGGAGGAGGAGGAGGAAGAGGAGGAAAAGGAGTGAGGGAAAGAGGAAAGGAAGTGAAGTGATTGGAGAAATAGTATGAATTGTTTCTCTGAAGGTATTATTTTCTTTCTTTCTTTCTTTCTTTCTTTCTTTCTTATTCTTTCATTTTTTCTTTTTCTTTCCTTCTTTATTTCTTTTCATTCTTTCTCTCTTCCTATCTTTCTTTCTTTCTTTTTTATTCTCTCTCTCTCTCTCTCTCTCTCTCTCTCTCTCTCTCTCTCTCTCTCTCTCTCTCTCTCTCTCTCTCTCTCTCTCTCTCTCTCTCTCTCTCTCTCTCTCTCTCTCTCTCTCTCTCTCTCTCTCTCTCTCTCTCTCTCTCTCTCTCTCTCTCTCTCTCTCTCTACAAATTCAATACGTGTCCATCAAGAATAGAGTAAAATTTGTCTCCAAACTTTTGTCCGTCCACTAATTAGTTCACAAATTGGTATCATTAGTGAAGGTACCTGCGGCCTACCTTCATTAGATCCTTCCCTACCCTCCTCCCTACCCTCTTACCTATCATTCTACTTCCCTTACTTCTCACTCATCATGTCTCCTGGTTTTCTTTTTTTCTTATCTATATCTTTACTTACCATTCTTATTCCCTACCTTCCTTATCTAACATCCTTCTCACTTTCCTTTCTTCCAAGTTTACCTGTTTTGTTTTCTACCTTCATCTCTCCTTACCTACATCCTCATCCTCATCTACTTTCCTTCCTTCTTATCTCTCCTTTCTCTTCTTATCTTATTTTCTCCTACTTACCTACCTTCCATTCCACCTTCCATTATATCATTCCTCTATGTATCCTTCCCTTTCACCTTCCTTCTTTCGTTTTCTTTCCAATTCTCTTTGCAACTTCTCCTTCCTTCTTTTCTTTCCCTCTTCCTTCGCCTTTCATTCCCTTTATTACAAATTCATCTTCTTCCTCCTCCTTTTCATTCTCCTCCTTCTTTTCATTACCAAGATTATTCCAGAAAAGAAGATTGCATGAGAGAGAGAGAAAGATTTGGGTCGTAAAATGGGAAAGGAATTTAAGAAACGAATAAGCAAATCAGAGAGGAGGAGGAGGACGAGGAGGAGGAGGAGGAGGAGGAGGAGGAGGAGGAGGAGGAGGAGGAGGAGGAGGAGCGCGTGGGTGTTGAAGCAAACTTTGTTGAGTGATCATTGTTGCCCTCCTCCTCCTCTTCCTCCTCTTCTTTCTCCTCTTCCTCCTCTTCCTCCTCCTCTTCCTCCTCCTCCTCCTCCTCTTCCTCCTCTTCTTTCTCCTCTTCCTCCTCTTCCTCCTCTTCTTCCTCCTCCTCCTCCTCCTCTTCCTCCTCCTACTTCCTTTATTTCTTTTTATTTCGTCCTCAATTCTTTTTCCTTTCCTTCTTCCCTTGCACTTTCCTCCTTTCGGCCACTGACCCATTTCACCTCCTCCTCCTCCTCCTCCTCTTCCTCCTCCTCCTCCTTCTCCTCCTCTTCCTGCTGCTCCCGTCTTTTGTTTTTCTTCCCTTCCCTCACTCTCAATCTTTCTTCCATTCTTGACGTTCTTTCTCTCCAGTGTTTCTCTCCTGTCTTTCTCTCCAGTTTCTTTCTCTCCAGTCTTTCTCTCCAGTGTTTCTCTCCAGTCTTTCTCTCCAGTCTCTTTCTCTCCAGTCTTTCTCTCCAGTGTTTCTCTCCTGTCTTTCTCTCCAGTCTCTTTCTCTCCAGTCTTTCTCTCCAGTGTTTCTCTCCTGTCTTTCTCTCCAGTCTCTTCTCTTTTTCTCCAGTCTTTCTCTCCAGTCTTTCTCTTCTGTCTTGCATGCTCTTCACCATCATCAAGTTTTGCCATCTTCCTCCTTTCTCTTTTCCACTATCATCAGTTCTTCCATTTCTTGTTTATTAGATTTCCTCTTCTCCTCCTCATTACTCTCTTCCTTATTCTCCTCTTCTCCTTTTCTTCTCCTCTTCCATTTTCACCATTAAATCGCCCTCCCTTATAATGAGAGAGAGAGAGAGAGAGAGAGAGAGAGAGAGAGAGAGAGAGAATGGTTTAAAGTAGAGGTGGACGAAGGAAGGAAGGGAGGGAGGGATGGAGAGGAAGAAGAGTTTTGACAGAGGGAGAGAAAGTGAGGGAGAGAAAATAGAATGAATAGAAGGAAGAAGGAAAATGAAGAAAAGTTTTAATTAAAGGAGGAGAGAAAGGGAAGGAAAAGAGAGGATTGTCAAGTTCTCGTCGCCTTTCCTCCCTTCATTTTCCTTTCTTTTCCTCCCTTATTTTCCCCACCCTCACTTTTCACCCTTTCTTTTTTCTTGCTGTTTTTCCATCCCCCTTTATTGTTTTTTCCCATAGTTTTCCCTTTTCCTCTTGTGGCAATGGACCTTTAATCTTGGGTCGCTACCGTTCCCTCCCTTCCTCCTTCCTTCCTCCTTCTTCTTTCTTTCTTTCTTCCTTTCTTCCTTCCTCCCTTCCTTTCCTTCTCCTCCTCTTGCCGTTCTTCCTCCCTTCGTTCCTTTCTTCCATTCCTTTTTCTTTTTTAATATTATCCCTCAAGGAGACAGACAGACAGACAGACAGACGGACAGACAAATATGTATGGACCAAACAAATCATTACACACACACACACACACACACACACACACACACACACACACACACACACACACACACACACACACACACACACACACACACACACACACACGCACGCACGCACACGCACACACACCCACACACTCGCCTGAAAACAATGCCTGCAATCTGTTCGTGTCTGTTGAACAAATCGGTGATCATTATATTGAAGGCGAAGTTAGCAATGGAAGTCGTGAACGAGTCCCCAATAAACAGCTAACCACCCCTTTCTTCTCTTTTTCCTCCTCTTCCCTGTTTATTCTTCCTTCCTTCCTTCCTTCTCTATTCCCTTCCTTTCTTGAACTGCTTCCTCTCTTACTTCATTTTTTCACTGCAAATTTTCTCCTTTTTCTTTCTTTTTTCCAGTTTTGTTTTTATTTTTGTTTTTCATTCTTACTATTCTTTATCTTACTTCTCACCTTCTTTTCCCGGTTATTTCTTTCCCTTCTTCAACTGCTTCCTTTTGTACTTCTTTTGTTTGTTTCTTTTTTTCACTGCAAATTTTCCCCTCTTCTTTCCATCGCTTTCCAGTTTTGCTTTTCCTCTTCATTTTGTTTTGCATTTTCACTTTTCTTTTTCCTTTCTTCTGTTGCGCTCTTTCACTACTTTTCCTTCCTTCCTTCCTTCCTTCCTTCTTTCTTCTCTTCTTTTCTTCGTCACTCACTCTCTTTCAAATTAATCTTCTTGCCCCTCCTTTCCCTCCTCTTCCTTCTTTTCTATCTTCCTTTCTTCGTCACTCACTTTCTTTCAAATTCATCTTCTTCCTCCTCCTCTTCCTTCTTTTTCTATATTCCTTCCTTCGTCACTTTCTCACTTTCTTTCAAATTCATCTTCTTGCCTTTCCTTTCTCTCTTCTTCCTTCTTTTCTATCTCCTTTTCTTCGTCACTCACTTTCAAATTCATCTTCTTGCTTCTCCTTTCCCTCCTTCTTTTTTATCTTCCTTCCTTTGTCACTCACTCACTCACTCTCTTTCAAATTCATCTTTTTCCTTCTCCTTTTTTTTAATGATCTTCGCCAAAAATACGTCCAGTTTTGTTTTAACTTTTATTTTTTGCATTTTTTTCATGACCACCTCCGAAAAAAAACATCATTAGGAGAGAAAACAAAAGTCATCCTTCACAGACTGGACTTATTACCGGCTTCTTTGTAAATGTCGATAAGAAAAAGAAAAATATGCTGGTGTAAAAGAAAAAAATCTGTTTATCTCTTTAAGTTTGTCGTCCAAGTTTCTCTGAACAAATCCGAACAAGAAGACAATGGCGATTCCGTGAACTTTCCGGGCGAGACACAGTTAGAGAGAGAGAGAGAGAGAGAGAGAGAGAGAGAGAGAGAGAGAGAGAGAGAGTGTGTAAGGTTAAAAAAATATAAAAAAAAGTGTTTGGTAAGGGAACGCGGGAATCCTATTAATATTAAAGTTGTTTCCTAACTTAGAACTTATGAAAATTGGATTAAAATAGGAAAATAAAGAAAACTTTCTTAAAACAGTATAATAAAAAAATACATGAAAAAAGATTAGAAAATAGAAAGAAAAAAGCGTCAGAACAGTAAAACAAAGAAAATTACAACAACATGGAAATAAAGAAAAGTACGGCTTTACGACTCTTCGACTTCACTTTTATTTCCTCCTGCCTACGACTTGAACTCTTCCCTGAAATTGACCTCTCTTTTGGCCACTCCTCTTATCTCTTTTAATAGGCAGTGATTTGCGTTTTTCTAAATTATTGTTTTCTTTTTTTCCTTTGAGCTGTTTCCTTAACTGTAAAAACAAAAATCAAGCCCACGATAAGTACAAGAAAAAAAAAAAAAAAGCGAAGTGTTGTAAAGGATATAAGACATTTTGAAAAATTCCCATAATGAACACCACTGAGTGCCGGGGATTGAACCCGGGCCCTCTGCGTAGAAGCCAGGGCAGCAAACCAACTACGCTGCCGATGAGCTAAAAGGCCACCGCGCCAGAATCCACTTCTGCGGCCAATACCTGACGCCCCAGCCCCGCACTGTGGACATGAAGGTGAAGGTGACCCCGCTCACACTCGTGACTGTCGGAAACGCTTTTAATCAACCCCTAATGGGACACACGGTGTATATATATACATTAGAGAAGCTGTATTGACACAGTGAAAATATCCCATAATGAACACCACTAAGTGCCGGGGATTGAACCCGGACCCTCTGAATAGAAGTCACGGCAGCAAACCAACTACGCTGCCGATGAGCTAAATTATGTAATAAGACAGCACATCTTAACATCACGAAGCCATTACCGCTGTGTGCAAATTTCCTTGACTTCTTTGCTTTTCAACAGGAACAGCAATAGGGCATAACAAACCAAAACCAAAGCTCACCAAACCGCTGCTCCAGTAAAAGAGTGAAAGAATCAGATGCCAGAAGAGGGTCAGTGTCGGTCACAGAGGTGTCTTGATAATCCTAAAGAAATACCACTTTTTTTTTTCACAGGGGCATAAAACTAAACCACCACACCAACTTCACTCATCCATGACAGTGATCTTCGTCCGTATTATCTCACGGTCTCTTAAAAAACCCTCATTAAAATACTCTAATTAAATAAAGACAAACGGACCGAAATACAGACTAAGAGACAGATAAATAGACAGACAGTTTTAATACATCGACTCCGTTTCCAGTTGAGAGAGAGAATCAGTCAGTCTTCTCGATAATAATATTGGTTAGGTAACGTTGTGTTTTATCAGCAAGATTGATTTTCCCGCTTTCTCTCTTTCGTTGGATTAGGCTTACGTGAACACACACACACACACACACACACACACACACACACACACACACACACACACACACACACACACACACACACAGACACACACTTTAGGTAGAAACCCCCCCCATCTAACTGAGATGCCACGTGCTCAGTATGTGATACTAGAAGAAGAGGAGGAGGAGGAGGAGGAGGAGGAGGAGGATCGGCAGGAGGAGGAGAAGAGGAGGAGGAGGATCGGTAGGAGGAGGAGGATGATCGGCAGGAGGTGGAGGAAGAGGAAGAGGAGGGGAAGGAACGTGTCTAGTTGAGAACAAGTGAACGACAGGAGACATTGGGGGAGGAGGTCACTTAATGAGGAGGAGGAAGAAGAGGAGGAGGAGGAGGAGAGGGCAGAGGAAGAGAAAGAAGATTATTATTATTATTATTAGCAGCAGTAGTAGCAGTAGTGGTAGTAATAGTAGTAGTAGTAGTAGTAGTAGTAGTAGTGGTAGTAGTAGTAGTAGTAGTGGGGAGATTCATAGTATAAGTAATAGTAGTAGCAGTTGAAGTAATGTGCGTTTGCTAACCCTTACAGAGAGGCAACTTGGCATCAACTAACTTTACCTCGAGTCTCGTTTGCTCCCACGTCTACATGGTTATTGCGTTGAGAGGCCCAAGGTAACGGTGGTGTGCGGGTTGGGGAGGGTAGTGGCTTGTGGACACCTTGGGGGCTCTGTCAGGCAAAATCCGTCCCTTTAAGGAAGTGGGAAAAGGAGCAAAAATGTCGTAAGAGGCGGGGACGGCTCCTGCCACTTTCACGCCTCGTAACGGAAGCGGTTCGTAGGGAAAAATTTCGCCGCGTTCGTGTAATGGAGGTGAAGGTATTAAGATGAAACAGGTAATGGAGGAGGAGGAAGAGGAAGAGGAGGAGGAGGAGGAGGGAGCATGGGAGGTGCGGTAAAACTCTGCATTAATGAGGTTTGTCTGTGATGAAATATGCCTCGTTTGATCAAATTGCGCGAGGAAAATACGTAATGTGTTAAGAAAAGGTGGTTCACGTTACAAGAGAAATTATTAATGTTGCCTGCACGTTATGGAGCGGCCAGCAAGCAAGCCGGCGTGTGTGTGTGTGTGTGTGTGTGTGTGTGTGTGTGTGTGTGTGTGTGTGTGTGTGTGTGTGTGTGTGTGTGTGTGTGTGTGTGTGTGTTGAAACTGTAAAGGATTCTCGTATGACACCCTGACATTGATACCATCTCTCTCTCTCTCTCTCTCTCTCTCTCTCTCTCTCTCTCTCTCTCTCTCTCTCTCTCTCTCTCTCTCTCTCTCTAAAGGTGCAGTACGGTTCTCACCTGCAATTAGCCCCGTCAGATGGTTATGCCCTCACCTGCTCCATCCCAGACATACCTTCAACACATGTTACCGGGCCGTACTGAGCTTACCTGTGTGGCTAACGATCACCTTCCCCCCCCATCTTTCCCCTCTCCCCTCCACCACCACCACCACCACCACCACCACCACCAACACCGCCACCACGTATCTAAAACGCTATTGTGGTGTTGGAGAAGGTTGATGATATGAAATTGCCGCTATTGATTATTGAAATATCTTGAAAATGAAAGGTCGATTATTAGATATATAGATGGAAAGATAGTGATATATATATAGATAGATATAGATAGATAGAGAGAGAGATAGAGAAGGAATCAAACGAGTCTTTCTAATTTATTTTGAGAATCTTGATTATTGACAGTTATATATTGCCTCTCCTCCTCCTTCTTCTCCCCCTTCCCCCTTTCTCTCTCTCTCTCTCTCTCTCTCTCTCTCTCTCTCTCTCTCTCTCTCTCTCTCTCTCTCTCTCTCTCTCTCTCTCTCTCTCTCTCTCTCTCTCTCTCTCTCTCTCTCTCTCTCTCTCTCTCTCTCTCTCTCTCTCTCTCTCAGGCAATCAGTATATCTCGTGCGACAAGATATTTGCCATCACACCATTTTACATTATAACATTTTTTTTTTATGAATGGACGCGGGACGGCAAATCCTTGACTCAAATTGCAGGATTAATTTAAATTGGTCTTATTGATAACATACATATATACTTTTTTGTATTTATTCAGAGCTCAGCGTGTGATCCGAGCTACAGGACTAATGTTAGTATTGACACACCTGGCGCACACGCACACACACACACACACACACACACACACACACACACACACACACACGCACACAAGCCAGTCTAGTTTGCCTTCACCTCAGACTCAATTCACCTTAAGCTCCATAATACAGTCAATGCTTTGTGAGATATGACCCTTTGTTGCTACTCCTCCTCCTCCTCCTCCTCCTCCTCCTCCTCCTCCTCCTCCTTCTCCTCCTCCTCCTTAGTCTGTTTATCACCTTCATTTCTTGGCTGTCCGAAATCCTGTGTGGTGTCCTTTGTCTCAGAGCCGTGGTAGAAATTTAGGGGCCTTTTTACTTAATCTCCCATGGTGCAGACTTCTTGGGGCTTGGTATTGAGAGTTTCGTTGGCGTTTTTCTCCTCCTTAAGAGTTCCATTCCAGTAGTAGTAGTAGTAGTAGTAGTAGTAGTAGTAGTAGTAGTAGTGCAAGTAACAAACAACAGCAATAACAAAAAAATCCAATCAACTAAAACGAGGAAAAGTAACAATAAAATATAAAACATTAATGGCTACAACCGGAAAGCGTGTGTGTGTGTGTGTGTGTGTGTGTGTGTGTGTGTGTGTGTGTGTGTGTTTTAACATGGATGAAGAAGGAAACCAATGCATGGATAATAGAACGAGATGTGTGTGTGTGTGTGTGTGTGTGTGTGTGTGTTCGCTATCAGTGACTCGATATCAGTATTCGAATTGGGGTTTGTATGCGAATTCGTGGCCTGGAGATCGAGAAACAATGGGTCAAGGTTTAGTTTCACGGATAATTGTACTGTACTTATTTTTCACGTATTCATTCATTCATTTGTTAGATTTTAGCATTTTTCTCCCTAAAAAATCTGAATTCAGGATTTATGGAGTTCACCTTTCAACATCCATAAAGAATAGTACTGATTTTTTTTTGTGATTGATTCTATTTTTTTAGGGGTGTCTTCAATAATTCGTACCCACCACCATCTTTTTTTTTTATAGCAGAGTCAGTTCAAGGGCATGGAAAAGGAAACAAATGTGAAAAAAACCCCGCTACTCAAAAAAGCCCGTTCCAGGAATCTGCTATTACGAGGCTCATCAGATAGCAATAACCTCGATCCTTTGTCCTATTTCTTGCTTGGTTTGCGGAAAGAAGAGAAAAAGAAGAAGAATTATTGTGGTCTGTTTTGATTCAGTATACCATTTTTTTTTTCGCTTCCCATTTTTCGTGCACCGGCGGATGGGAGAGAAAATGGGAAAGATAGAGGGGAGAAACATGCCACCTGCTGCACGGGGGGTAAAAGGGGGGCGTGGGGTTGGGGGGAGGGGGAGAAGGGGGGGAGGGGAGGTAGGATTTCGTGGTGGTGTATCGAGAAGAAGTTTGTTTGGTTGTTTATTTGTTTGTTTCCTGTGACTCGATCGTGAAGGCCTCTGTTTTTTTTTTCTCTCTCTCTCTCTCTCTCTCTCTCTCTCTCTCTCTCTCTCTCTCTCTCTCTCTCTCTCTCTCTCTCTCTCTCTCTCTCTCTCTCTCTCTCGAATTAATTATTGTAGCCAGGTATAATATTTTTTTTTATTTTCATTATTTTATTCATGACAATTTTTCACGGAATTCATCTGGTCATTGTGAATCTGTTGTTGTTGTTGTTGTTGTTGTTCTACTTCTTCTTTTCTTCCTTTTTTAATTTTCCTCTTCTATCATTTTCCTCTTCTTCCTTTTCTACCCTCCTCCTCCTCTTTCTCCTCCTCCTCCTCCTCCTCTTCTTTTTCTTCCTCCTCCTCCTCCTTCTCCTCCTCCTCCTCTTCCTCCTCCTCCTCCTCCAAGTTGACCTGGTTTCTATTTGAGGCAGCGGTGTGTGTGTGGGTCTTCAACTTCTGGGTCATAAGACAACAGAAAACAGGCATATTTCCAAGACTTTGACGTAGTACCCCCGTTTGTTTAGTTAAATGAACCACCTACTTTCATCCCTCCCCCTCTTCCTCCTCCTCCTCCTCCTCCTCCTCTTCCTCCTCTTTCTTCTCCTCCTCTAAGTCGTGTTCATCTTCCATCTCTCTTCCTCTTTCTTCTCTCCTTCGCCCACGTCCAAACACACTCTTACTGTTTCTTGTCATTGGTGATGTTTATGTTGTATTGTAATTGATGTTTGTTTTAGCTTTATTTGATTGATTTACTGTTTTTTGTTTGTTTTTGATGGTACTATTACTGATGCTACTACTACTACTACTACTACTACTACTACGAGAGAGAGAGAGAGAGAGAGAGAGAGAGAGAGAGAGAGAGAGATTGGACTATCCCCTTTGACTTATTGCTACTTTTATACCTTTTCTTTCCTTTGTTCCTCCTCCTCCTCCTCCTCCTCCTCCTCCTCCTTTCCTTGTGAGATAAACTTTCCTCATATTAAGTTAGATTGATGCTTTCTTTCTGCCCATCTCTCTCTCTCTCTCTCTCTCTCTCTCTCTCTCTCTCTCTCTCTCTCTCTCTCTCTCTCTCTCTCTCTCTCTCTCTCTCTCTCTCTCTCTCTCTCTCTCTCTCTCTCTCTCTCTCTCTCTCTCTCCTACCTACCTAAATACATACATACATACATACAGACAGACAGACAAGCTAACACTGAAACAGACATTACACAACATAATCAACTTCCCGCCGACACACACACACACACACACACACACACACACACACACACACACACACACACACACACACACACACACACACGCATACGCACACACGTACACGTTATAATCAGCATGTCACCTGGTCGGACGTGTGTGTCAAGGTGCATCATTACTGGCCTAATTAGCCGGCTTGCACACCTGTGGGAGGGCCCTTCAAGGTGACGGACTGTGATTGTCTCGATGCCTTGGCTCCATTACCACCACCATCAACATCATCATCATTATCACCATCATCATCATCATCGGTCTCACTATTATTCTTGACGGAGTTGTTTGTTTCATCATCTTTTTCATTATGTTTTAACGCCATTATTACTGTTATCATTTTTTGTCGTGTGTGTGTGTGTGTGTGTGTGTGTGTGTGTGTGTGTGTGTGTCAATTAATGGTTGATAGTGGTAGTGATGGCAGTGATGGTGGTGGGAGTGGTGATGGTTGTGGTGATGGTGGTGATTGAGGGTCATTAGAGGAGGGCAAAGACACTGGTGGTGGTGGTGGAGGTGGTGGTGGTGGAGGTTATGGTGGTGGTGAGTGGTATAGTACATCAAAGGAAGTAGTGATAGAAACATAATGGTGGTGAAGGAAAACAGTGGTGGTTGCAGTGTTGTTGTTGTTGATGGTTGTTTTGGTGGTGGTGGTTTTGGTGGTGACATTGGTCGTTAACAGTGGTATAGTACATTAAGGAAGGCAGTGATAGAGGCATACTGGTGGTGAAGTGTTGTTGTTGTTGATGATGGTTGTTTTGGTGGTGACGGTGGTGGTGGTGGTGGTGGCGAGTCCTGACGATGGTGAACTTTGATAATTATTTAATCTGTCGACGGGACGTGCCCACACCTCACACCTGCCTATCAGTTAATTAAGGCAGTTAGTTAACGGTGAACGCTCCTTTCCTCCCCGCACACCTTGAACACAGGTGAGAGAGAGAGAGAGAGAGAGAGAGAGAGAGAGAGAGAGAGGCAGCAGATTAATAAAGGCTAAATAATTTTGGAGAGTTTGTAAAGGAAAAAAAAAATGTCGAGACGCAATTTTCAAAGACAGAGAGAGAGAGTGAGTGCCGTGTAAGCAATACCGGGAAGTGTTTGGGTAATGGGAGGTGTAAATGGGCTTGTGATTATGGCGACAAACACACACACACACACACACACACACACACACACACACACACACACACACACACACACACACACGCACACGCACAAGCAGGTGACCCGAATCCATTAAGTGTTGCACAAAGAAAGATTTTGCTCCATAATTATGAAAGACGAGATTCAATTATCTTTTTTTTTACTTAATGATGCAGATAATTTATAACAGAAGAAGAAGAGGAGGAGGAGGAGGAGGAGGAGGAGGAGGAGTAGGAGGAGGAGGAGGAGGAGGAGAAGGAGAGAGAGAGAGAGAGTGAGAGTGAGAGAGAGAATGGAAAGGGGGTTACAGGAAGATGGGAAAGGCGTCTAAAGATGAGTGTTCAGTCTAGGAGGATAAAGGGGAGGGAGAGAGGGAGGGAGCATTATGCCTTGAAGGGAGGTAGGGAGGAAGGAATGTGGAGGGAGGAAAGGCACTCAGTTTGGGGGTGGAGGGGGGGCAACTGGAAAAAAAATGAGGGAGAATGAGAAAGATGATGAGAAAGAAAACAGAGGAATGAGGGAAGTTAGGCCAGTCAGTGCGGAAGGAAGAAGAGGAAGAGGAGGAGGATGAAAGGTAGGGAATGAGGAAGAGGAAGACATAAGGAGTGTGGAAAGAGAATCAAGAGGAAGAGGTTGACGAAGAAAAGTGGGAAATAAGGAAGGAGAAGACAGTAAGGAGAGAAAGAAGGGCGCAGTGAGAAGGATGAAGAAGAGAAGAAGTAGAGAATTAAAGAAGTATAGGAAGTAATGAAGAAGAAGAAGCAATACTCGTTGGAAAGAAGAAATAATGAAGAGAACAAGGAAGGGAAGAAGGGAGGAAATTCAGAGACGAGAAAGGGATAGATATAAGAAAGGAGAAAGGAAGGAAAAAAGAAGAATTAGGAAAGGAGGAAAAGAAAGAGGGAGAGAAAGGAAGTGAGAAAGGGAGGCACGGAGGAAATTCAGAGAAGAAAAAATGATAAATATGAGAAGTGAGGAGGGAAGTAAGGAAGAGGAAGAATGAGGTGAGGAAAAGAAAGAGGAGGAGAGAGGTTGAGAAAGGGAGGTCGAGAGGAAATTTTAATACGAGAAAGAGAAGAACAGGGAAGAGCAGGGAATTTAGGAGGAGGGGAGGGGAGAGAGTGAGAGGGGAAGAAGGGAGGGGGAGGAGAGAGAACGGAAGCTAGTTTAGAGGGGAGAGGGCATGGGGAGGAGGGGAGGGAAGGAGGGAAGAAGTACTTGCAAATATTTACATCCTCGTTCTGCCCCAGGGAGGAAAAAGCGAGGAGGGAAGGAGGGAGAGGTGGGAGGAAGGAAGAGAGGGAGAGAATGTGGGAGGAGGGAGGGAGGGAGAGAAGGTGGGAGAAGGGGGAGAGGGAGAGAAGGTGGGAGGAAGGAAGAGAGGGAGAGACATTCACCTTCCTTCCCTCCTCCTCCTCCTCCTCCTTCTCCTCCTTACACACACAACATAATTTTGTCCTCCTTTTCCTCTTTTCCCTCCTCTTTCTGCTTCTTTTTTTTTTACTTTTTATTTTCCTGTTCATATTTTCTTCACTTGTTTTTCCATTTTCTTTTTCTTCCTCTTTTCGTATAGTTTTCTTTTTCTTCTTGTTTTTCTTCCTCTTCTTCTTGTTCTTGCTTTATTTTGTTATTTTTCTTGTTTTCTTTGTTCTTGTCCTTCTAATTCTTGTTATTTTAGTTCACGTTCTTGTTATTGCTGTCCTTGTTCTTGTTCTTTCTATATACTTTCTTCTTTCCTCATCATAATCTTGTATACATTTTTCAGGGGAGGAGGAGGTTCGGGGGGAGCGGGGGTAGAGGGGAGGGGGGCGGGGGTAGAGGGGGGGGGGACGGGGGAGCAGATTAATAAAGGCTTAATAATTTTGGAGTGTTTGTAAAGGAAAAAAAATGTCGAGATTGCAATTTTCAGAGAGAGAGAGAGAGAGAGAGAGAGTCTTAAAATACTTGATATGATTCTTTTCAGGCAAAACATCAACACGTAAAAAAAAAAAAGAAATAAAAACCTCGGATATGCGTTCAGGTAAAAACAGCAACAAAAAAGATAGATTAGAAAAAAAATGTTAGAAAGAAATTGTTTAAAGGGGTGAAAAAAATATTATACATGTAACATTCTTCCTCCTCCTCCTCCTCCTCCACCTCCTTCTCCTTCTCCTCGGCTTCCAATTCTCGCTCTTCATATTTCTATTCCTTCTCCTCTTTTTCATTCTTCACTATTCACCTTGACCTGTTTGTCCTCAATTTCGTCCATGTTATTCTATTCCTCCTCCTCCTCCTCCTCCTCCTCCTTCTCCTTCTCCTCGGCTTCCAA
This sequence comes from Eriocheir sinensis, assembly GCF_024679095.1. Taxonomy (NCBI): domain Eukaryota; kingdom Metazoa; phylum Arthropoda; class Malacostraca; order Decapoda; family Varunidae; genus Eriocheir; species Eriocheir sinensis. The sequence continues at coordinate 7,765,370 of NC_066560.1, forward strand.
TTCTCGCTCTTCATCTTTCTATTCCTTCTCCTCTTTTTCATTCTTCACTGTTCACTTTGACCTTTTTGTCCTCAGTTTCGTCCATGTTATTCTATTCCTCCTCCTCCTCCTCCTCCTCCTCCTTCTCCTCCTCCTCCTTCTCCCGTTGTCATGAGAAGGTCGTGTCAACAGTCCTGCAGCGGCGTTCTCGTCCTTTCAACATTTCCCTGTAACACTTTCCACAGCTCCTGGCTTATTACTGATACATAGGGGTGCAGGAGGGGGGTGAAGGGGGGTAGGATAGGGTGGATGAAGGGGGATCTCACCTCGACTTCGTATCCCCCTCCTCCCTCCGGTTCCATCTATCCCCACTATTGCCTGTTCCCGCTCTCCCTCCCTCGTATTCCTAGTATTAACGTTGTCATCTTAACGTGTGTGACTTGAGTTGTATTTCACTGGTAACGTTTGCTCTCCTAACATCACGATACGTACATATTCACACACGAGCTGGTACACACACACACACACACACACACACACACACACACACACACACACACGAGTGCTTAACATTCCCCCGTCCCCTCTACACACACAGACTCAGATTTTCACGCCTCCTCCTTTCCTCTCCTCATTCCTCAGCCTCAACCTTCCTCTGCTCATTTCCTGACGTCTCTCCTCATCCCGTTCCTCACCCTCATTCCCCGCCTCGCATCCTCACCGCACTCGTCTCGCTCCTTTCTCATTCCTTCAACCACACTTCTCTCCTTCATTACAGAACGCGTGACCTTGGAAAACGGTGTGTGTGTGCGTGTGTGTGTGGGGTGTGTGTGTGTGTGGGGGGGGTTGTATGTGCCTTCTTTCAAATCCTTTCCCTTCTTCCCGTCTCTTAAATTAAATTACTTGAGAAAGTAGACCCAAATTGGCGCTCTCCCTTATCCTCTCTTCCCCTTCTTTAATTAAACTGCTTATGAAGGGAGGCATCAAGAGACCAGTTAATGTAAGTGAATGTACTTTTTCTTTATGATCCAGGGGAGGGTGGGCGTGGGGTAGGTGGGGGGGGAGGGAAATACAGAGCACGCTGGGGGTATACAAATAAGGTGCCCGATAAACAATACCGACACCAGAACAGCTATCGAACCTACACCACACAGCTGTACACTCCTGTCTTTCCTTCTTCTCCCCCACCTGTACCTTCACCGCTAACTGACCCACGTCCTCTTCTTGCTATGCCCTTGAATAAAAAAAAAAAAATATGCCTGTATGTTTATGATTTTTTGTTTGTTTGTTTGCGTTTATTGTTCGAGTACTTTTGTCTCTATTCTGACTTGTATATTTAATTTGTTGTTGTTGTTTCTGTTGTTGTTGTTGTTGTTGTTGTTGTTGTTGTTGTTGTTCTTCGTTTTCTTCGTTTTTTCTTCTTCTTCTTCTTCTGCTTCTGCTTGTTGTTGTTGTTGTTGTTGTTGTTGTTGTTGTTATTATTCTTCTTATTATTATTATTATTATTATTATTATTATTATTATTATTATTATTATTATTATTATTATTATTATTATTATTATTATTATTATTATTATTATTATTATTATTATTATTATTATTATCATTATTATTATCATTATTATTATTTCTTCGCGTGCAGCCTCGATCTCTGTTCGTGTCATAAATACCAGCGGATGTAAAAAATGAACCAGTACCTTTTTTTCCCTATCATATTTTTTATATATCTCCCCAACGTGTGGCTGATGGATGTTTTCAAAAAGTATTAATGGAGTTATTTTCCTTGCTTTTACGTGATATGATTTTTTATTTTTTTATTTCTGTCTCTTGGATTAACATTATTCTTTGATTGTTCGATGTTTTATTTTGTTTCGTTGAGTTGTGACTGAATTTGATCTCTGTAACTTCTTTGTAACTTTTTTTGTAACTTTCCTTTTTTTTTTTTGATTGCCTGACTGACTGACTGACTGGTTGACCGATTGGCTGCTTAACTTGCTAACTGTCTGGAAATCTTTGGGACCATTACACCCACCCACCCACCCACCCACACCTACACCCACACCCGTACACACACACCCACCCACCCACACACACACACACACACACACACACACACACGCCTATTCACATACAGTCTCACTTAATTGCCAACCTTGTTAAAATTAAAACACATAATAACCTTACTAATTAACTCTGGCGTCCTTGGCCACGGCTGGCAACACCTGTTTTTCGTTTCACAGGTATTACGTTGCGGCTGTTGTTGTTGTTGTTGTTGTTGTGGTTGTTGTTGTGCGTACTACTACTACTACTACTACTACTACCACTACTACTACTACTACTACTATATCTACTACTATATCTACTACTACTACTACTACTACTTTTTTTTTCTACTACTACTACTACTACTACATTTATAGCTGCTTCCAGTCTACGAATTTTATTACTCTGATCGTCATTATGATATGAATGTATTATTCCACCAAGTTCATCTCCCTTTCCCTTCTTCCCTCTTATCCATCTCATTTAATACACCTGTGACCAACTCGATATTGCTATTACGGTAACTCCTTCGGCTGCCCTCAACCTCATCTCGTCTGTTGCTGTGGCGACCCCTCTTATCCATCTGTTGCTAATATTGCTGTCTGTTACTCTTGCGCGTTGCTTTGCTGTGATCACTAACACACATCATTTCTTTTCCAGCTGGTGGCTTCCTCTCCTCTTCACCCCTTGACTCCCTCTCGCTAGCAGGCAACGCAAACCAGCCGGTGATCTTCATTCTCGTGTGCCAAGGAAATGTTGACGAGTGAAACCTGAGGAGGAAACAAAAGAAAAAGTGTCATTTACACTCGAAAACCCGTGATTGTGCCTCAGCAACTTCTCAGTGTTTCAGTTTAGTTGGTTTCTCTTTCCTTCCTTACTGACAAGAGAGGAAAAGATAATGAAAGGAGAATAATATTACCGTGAGCCAGTGTAATATCATCCAGTGATTGTAACGTCCCTTTGGATTTCACGGTTTTACTTCAACATTATCAAAAGTGGAACTGTTGGCGAGTTGCCGCTTTGGAGTGTGTGTGTTTCATGTGTCTTTATCTGTCTGAAGAGCTCGGGAAGTAGTCAAGACAGCGAAGGCTTTTGGAAAAGAAAAGTCACCCGGAAGTCTGATGTGAATGGTATTTGATGAGTGTCGTTTATATAAGTGGACGCGCTGAGTCGCCTCCCGCCCGTGTGTGTGGCTGTTGCCAAATCTCGAGGCCATCACGAGGGGAGCGAGGGCGGCGCCGTGCGTAGTGTGCGTGGCTAAGTGGCGCACGTAGTTGAATCTTTCTCTCACCCTTCGAGACCTACGCCAAAACAATGAAAACTGAAATTTAAAACTCTTGCCCCTGAGAAGGAGAGCTGAACACTGGAGCCTTGCGAGGCGCGGCTGAGGGTGGCCACGGGGTGCACGTGAGGCATGGCGGCGCCATCACACAGGCAGCCGTGACCCTAATGCCGCTGAGTGCCAGCTGCCGGGGATCCCGCGAGAAGGTGACGGACAGCATCCACCTGAAGATGCAGCAGCATCCAGCAGCATCTTCGCAGTTATCCCATGAGGACTGCGCCGCCGCCCCGCCGTCTCGCCGCTAGCGTTACCCTGAAGGTCGTGTCGCCGGCCAGCAATGAGCGACGGAGTGCAGCCTGCAGACGCCTCTCTCTCCCTCTCCCTCTCCCTGTGCTGCAGCGCCGCCGTCCTCCGCCGAGAGCCGTGACAGGATGCCGGCGTGGGCGGGGCTGGTACTGGCGATGGTTTGCTCCGGCGGCGTCCTGGCTTTCTCCAGCCAGGAGAGAAGTCTGTGCCTGGACGCGCTACAGCCTCAGGTGCAGGCCAGGTATGGCTTCTTACCCCACCCTGAGGACCCACTGCGTCCACACGGGCGGGGCGGCAGTCATACGGCGAGGCAAGGTGACGCGGGGCAGCGCCTTCAAGATCATGTCTTGTATGCGTCATATGACTTTGATATTCCCAAAAGTGACTCTCAGAGTGAGAACGATACCGAAAGTAGCGACCAGGAGCACCGGGCGAGGCTGGAGGAGGGCGGCAGGGACGAGGGCCAGAGTACGGCGGAGGACGTGCTCAGTGTGGACTTTACGATGCTGTCAGGGCGGGTGTTGTTGCCTGGGTGGTGGGCGTGCGGGGGCGGCGGCGACACCCTCCTGACCGTGGCCCTCGTGGCCGGGGACATCCTCGACGACAGTGACAAGTTCAGTGAAGACATCCGCGATATGTTCGGAGACATATTTTACTTCAATAACATGAGGGAGGCCGAGGCAGTGGTCGGTATGGCTGATGCGTTCAACCTGAGCAGCCCAGCCAGCGGGGCGTGGGAGGCCCTGGAGGAGCTGCGGTGGCTGTGGCACGCCCCCCACGGCGCCCACTGGACGCCCCACCTCGCTTCACCCCTCACCCGCCCGCGGTACAACCCCACCACCACCCCTCCCCCAGAGCCTAAGGATGCCTTGCCGCCCCCAGGAAGCGCCTCTCTCGCAGCCTCCGAGTGCCTCTGTGACACAGACTGTGACGCGTATGATGGAGGCAGCAGCGGTGGCGGCGCGCCATTGAGGCCTTACGAACAGTTCTTCACCCCGTCCAACGTGTCTGCCGACGTGTTCCCCGGCTGCCTCCACCCGCGGGTCCTGACGCACCACCTCCGCGACCCGTCCGCCTCGCACTGGCACGCCTTCCGCTACGCCGTCGACCACCACATGCACCTCACCGGCGTCCCTCGCTTCCCGAGCCTCGCCGCCACCACCTTCCGCCTCCCTGCCGCCTCCTGCCCAGCGGCCCCCACGCCCTCAGGCACACACCACGCTGCGGCTGGGGGCCGTGTGGCCCTGGATGTGACGGTACTGCTGCAGGCGTGGCTGGACGAAGTGTCGCCGTGGCGGAGGAGGACGTCGAGGATCACACTCCTGTTCTTCAAGTCTGAACACAACCTCGGCGGCGGGGCGGCCGACGGGGCGGCAGGGGCGGGTCAGCAAAAGCCTCCCTCACACACCACCGACCCCTCCGTACCCCCCGTCGCCGCTTCCCCGGGGTGCCACACGTATAGCCCCGTGCAAGGCGACGACAACACCACCACGCAGGGCCCCAGCGCTGCCCCGGGTGACCTTCCGCCCAGCACGTCGCCGCGACTCTCCGTCACTTACAGGATTGACGGTAAGTGGACGGAGCGTTTTCTGTTTCTACGGGAGGGGAGGGGAGGGGAGGGGAGGGGATGGCGTAATGATCGCTGTCCCCCCCCCCCCACCCCCGTCCCGCCCTTCCCTCCTTCCTTTACCACGCCTTCCCACCTCTTCATTAGCGTCGACTTATCTCCGTACCGAGGAAACGGGAAGAAGCTTAGGTGAGGGACTGATGGACGAGGCGCTGAGAAGCTGAGTGGGTGATGTTGGGGGAAAGGGGGTGAGGGGTGAGGGAATGAGGGGGTGTAAGCTGCGATGATTCTAACACAAACACTAGGCCAAGGGAGGACGGAGGGTTAATGATTGGTTTTGATCCTCCATTACGAGAGGGTGAAAGGAAAGGGAGGAGGAGGAGGAGGAGGAGGAGGAGGAGGTATGAGCGAAAGATATGAATGAAGGAAAAGAGACACCTTGAGAGGATAAAAGAGGAAAATGTAATGAAATAAAATACGGGAAGGAATATGAAGAGCACGTGAGTGAAAGTGGAAAGTATCAGATGTGAGAATGACAAGGAGAGGAGAAAAGCGAGAGGGAAGGAAAGGGAAATATGAAAAGAGAGGGGAGAAAGAGGGACGTGAAAGGAAATAGGAAGATGTTAAAAGGGGCATGAGGGGAAACTGAGGAGAATTGAAAAAGGGGAGAATGTGAAGGGATTTTAAAAGGGAAGAGATGTGAAATGTGATGTGAGGGGATGGGATGGAAGGGGAGTAGAGGGGAAGGAGGGGATGCAATGGGGGTGAGGGGAAGGTGAGGGGAGTTGAAAGGGGGAGAATATGAGTGGTTGTAAGGGGGAGGGGAAATGTGATGTGAGGGGAAGGGGATGGAAGGGGAATAGAGGGGAAGTGGGAGGATGCAAGGGTGAGGGGAAGGTGAGGGGAGTTGAAAGGGGGAGAATATGAGTGGTTTTAAGGGGGAGGGGATGTGAGGGGACTAGAGGGGAAGTGGGAGGATGCAAGGGGGGGGGGAGTGAGGGGAATTAGAGGAGATTTGTAGGGAATCTGATCCTTGTACGTGTTGCCACCAATTGTTTCCATCCCTATAACGATGTCGGATTTGTAACACACACACACACACACACACACACACACACACACACACACACACACACAAGCACAAGCACTTTCTCTGTATATCTGTTTACCACACACACACAGACACACACAAAAAAAAAACGAGAAATAAATTAAAATAAAACATAAAGTTGAGAAGAATTGCGAGAAATAAAACAACTGAAGGGCAAGAAAGTAATAAAGGAAGAAGAGTATTGTCAAGCCCAGTCGTTTGATGTTGAGGGAGAGAAAGGAAGGTATTGACAGCTTGCGGGAGAGACATGTTGCAATGATCAATAAGGTGGAGAGATTTATTTGTTTCTCTCTCTCTCTCTCTCTCTCTCTCTCTCTCTCTCTCTCTCTCTCTCTCTCTCTCTCTTTTTCTGACATGGAGGAATTCGTAAAGAGTGTCAGAAGTTCATTTATTACAGTGCAGGAGAAGAAAGAGAGGAGGAGGAGAAGGAGGAGGAGGAGGAGGAGGAGGAGGAGGAGGAAATATAGTTTGAAGAACGAGATCAGCAAAAAGGACAATATTTTTTTCCTTACAGTTTTACCCTTGACTCTATTCTATAGTATAAAAACAACAACAAGAAATACAACAAAAACATCAACAAAAGCAAAGATGAAAAGAAGGAGGAGAAGGAGAGAAAACGGACAAAGAAGAGTGAAAAGATACGTATTGATGATAAGAAGAGAAAAGCAAGGGAAACAGGGAGAGAAAAAGTGTTAAGAAGAGAGAAAAAAAAAACAGGAAAAAACAGTAGGACCCCCCCAAAAAAATATTAGGAGGATTAGAAAATAAAAAAGCATCGGTAACAGGAAGAGATAAAGGGTTAACATGTTACTTATCAGGCGAGGAATGGACGAGACTAAGGAAGAGGAAGAGGAGACAAGTAGATAGTATTAGGAAGACTGGTGTTGTTTATAGAACAGGAAGACGAGTAAAAGAGGAGGAAAGAAAAACAAGGAAGCTTAGTAGCCACAAGAAGATCTGTTGAAAAGAAAGGAAGGGATTAAGGAAGAGGAAAAGGAGACAAGTAGATTACATGATGAAGACTAGTGTTGTTTTTAGACCAGGGAGAGGAGAAAAAGAGGAGGGGAAAAAAAACAAGCAAGATGAGTAGCCACAAGAAGATCTGGTGAAAAGAAAGGAAGGGATTAAGGAAGAGGAAAAGGAGACAAGTAGATTACATGAGGAAGACTAGTGTTGTTTTTAGACCAGGGAGAGGAGAAAAAGAGGAGGGAAAAAAACAAGCAAGATGAGTAGCCACAAGAAGATCTGGCGAAAAGAAAGGAAGGGATTGAGGAAGAGGAAAAGGAGACAAGTAGATTACATGATGAAGACTAGTGTTGTTTTTAGACCAGGGAGAGGAGAAAAAGAGGAGGGAAAAAAAACAAGCAAGATGAGTAGCCACAAGAAGATCTGGTGAAAGTAAGGAAGGTTACAAGAGGATGAAAGTAATTTGATGTTTGAATTAATATTTTCTTTTTCTTTTTTCTCTTTTCCAATGTTGTCTCTTGTTTGATGGTTTTCAGGTGACTTCTTCCTCTTACTGTTTGATCTGTGTTTCCATACCAAAGAAAACATGGCAGAGTACGAGGTAAAGAAAGAGAACCGTTGGAAGAGGAGGAGGAGGAGGAGGAGGAGGAGGAGGAGGAGGAGGAGGAGGAGGAGGAGGAGGAGGAGGAGGAGGAGGGGGAGGAGGAGGATAAGCCAGAGAACGAGCAAACAAGAGAGAGAGAGAGAGAGAGAGAGAGAGAGAGAGAGAGAGAATATCGAATATAACACAGGTACCCCAGAGGTGATCCGTGTGGCTTCTGTCTTTGATCTGCTGGGAGTTGAACTACAGGTGGTGGAGGAGGTGGAGGTGGTGGAGGTGGAGGTGGATAAAGGTAAAGTTTGCTAGTAGAGGTGGTGGTGGTGGTGGTGTGTGGAGAGGGAGGTATTGAATGGGGCGAGAGCAGAAGTGTGTGTGTGTGTGTGTGTGTGTGTGTGTGTGTGTGTGTGTGTGTGTGTGTGTGTGTGTGTGTGTGTGTGTTTCTCTTTGTGTGACTGTCTGGGACGTATTTCTTCAGCCTTTGTGTTGGGGTGTTTTCAGTGTCTCCGTGGATAGGACTGGGTGTGTGTATTAGTCTGTCTGTCTGTCTGTCTGTCTTTTTGTCTTTCTGTTATTGTATCTCAACTGAAGTATATTTTCCAGTCGTTTTGTTTCTCCATATATATTTTTTCCCTCTTTATTTATTTTCTTTCTCAGTGACTGCTTGTTGCTCTACCTTTACTGTTCTACCTATTTTCTCTCTCTCTCTCTCTCTCTCTCTCTCTCTCTCTCTCTCTCTCTCTCTCTCTCTCTCTCTCTCTCTCTCTCTCTCTCTCTCTCTCTCTCTCTCGCTATTCACGTCACCTATTGCCTCAGGTTGTCAAGCCTTAAAAGGAACCCAGAGAACAGGTGGCTGAAAGGAGGAGGAGGAGGAGGAGGAGGAGGAGAAAGAGGATGAAGAGGAGGAGGAGAAAGATTATTGGGGTTTCTGTTGTATATACTTCGTGAAAATCCTCAGCCTTACCTTTTTTCATCTTGTATTTTGTTATATATGTTTTTACCAACACACAAAGTCGTAGCGTTTTCACTCCTTGCCTCTCCTTACTTATCTCTTGTTCCATTCACTCGCCTCCCTTTGTAGTGAGATAATCTATAGGGCAAGTAACAAGTCAGGTTCTATGAAAAGAGGAGGAGAAGTACCGATGTGATCTGAGAATAGATGATGAGAGGAGTGGAGAGTGGAGAGGAGAGAAGAGAAGTTAGGAGACGAGAGGAGAGGGCAGGAGAGGGTAGAAGAGGAGAATAAAAAAAAGAAGAGGAGTGGAGACAAGAAGAGGAGAGAGATGAGGAGAGGAAAGGAGATAAAAGAAAACGATAGAAAAGAAAGGGGGATACGGCAAGACAGGAAAATATATGAAAAAGAGAGGAGGAGAGAGAGAAGAGGAGAGGGAGGAACGACGAAGGAAAAAACAAAAAAAATAAAAATAAAACGAAGAAAAACGAGAGAAGAAAACTAAAACGATCGACTTGGAAACCACCTTTAATATGCGTAGTTTAGAAAGATTCGCAGCACAAAGAGAAGAAAACTAAATTGAAGCAGGTATTAGTACAGGTCTTCAGGAGGAGAAGTAAATAAGATTATACAGATATGTTTTTAAAAGGGAGGAGGGAAAAGAGGGGGGGGGGACCGATTACCTGGTAGATCACGTTGGACAGGTGTGTGTGTATGTGTGTGGGTGGGTGTGGGTGTGAGTGTGTGTGGGTGGGTCTGGGGGGTGTAGATTACGTGGAAAGGAAGAGGAGGAGGAGTAATAGGAAGGAGAAGAAGAAGAAGAAGAAGAGTTCGAGGAAAAATAATATGATAAAGAAAAACATCAGCAACAAGAGGAGGATGGGAGGATGTGTGGATAAAAGAGGAAGACGTGGTGGAGAAGGAGGAGGAGGAGGAGGAGGAGAAGGAGGAGGAGGAGGAGGAGGAGGAGGGAAACTTATTGTCCATGTCGCATCAAGAGAGAGGGAGAAAGACGGGGAACGAGGAGAGAGGGCAAGCAAGACAAATGTTTCCCTCGACAATTTTAGTTTTTTTTCTCGTTACGTCTAAAAAACGAGAGAAAAAAAGGTTACGATACACACTCTCCTCGTTCCTTTTTTTGTAACCTTCTGAAGTTGAAATTATTATCTTCAGTATTTTCTTCTCTTCCTCTTTTTCATCACGTTATTCTTTTTCTTAATCTTACCAATCTTCTACTTTTTTTTCCTTCGTGTGTGACTTGCCACTCCCAGCGTCACACACACACACGCACACACGCACGCTTTACTCTCTTTTTTTTTTCCTCTTTAGCGTCCCGTTATTTTATGTCATTTTTCTGGACTCACTTTTTCCTCAAGATCAAGTTTTGTTTTCTATCCTATAATATCCTTCCCTCCTCCTTCAGTCCTTCCCTTACATCACCCCTCCTTGTCCTCCTTTTCTCGATATGTTCTCACCTCCTCATTCTTTGCAATCATTATCTTTCTTTATCCTACCCACGCATGGCTAGTGAGTGGCAAGTATATCTGGACCCAAACTTGGATGAGTGTATACTTGTCAAAATCGAAGGACATTTGCCACGTCTCTAGCCTTTGAATGATCCGGTCACGGTCTGTTTCTGGATCGTTTCGCAGTCATCCACCTTGAAAACGTTCCCACCCTCTTGTATGTCATCAGCACTTTTCAGTAGATATGGTTTTAGTCCCAGTTCTAAGTTACTGACGTATATAGCAAAGAGAATGGGTAGAGGAGGAGGAGGAAAAGTAAGAAGAAGAAGAAGAACAAGAACAAGAACAAGAAGAAAAAGAAGAAGAAGAAGAAGAAGAAGAGAAGGAGGAGGAGGAGTAGGTGTATGGATGGAGGAGGAAAAGTAAGAAAAAGAAGAAGAAAAAGAAAAAGATAAAGAAAAAGGAAAAGAAGAAGAAAAAAAAGGAGAAGAAGAAGGAGAAGGAGAAGGAGAAGAAGAAGAAGAAGACGAAGAAAATAGAGGAATACAGGAAAACAACAGCAACAGCAACAAGAGGATAAGGGGGAGAAGGAGGAAGATGAGACATTATAAATACAGAATGCAATTTTCGTATGGTCTATAGCTCTGGTAGGCTTTCATGATGAGCCCTGTCGCTTGGCCTCAGCCCGTTAGTTGCGCAGACAAGTGTTTTATAGCGGCGCCATTCTTGCCTGGCTCATGCTGTCCCACGGAGCTCCACTTGATACTTTTTAGGGAGGTTCGCCAGAGTCAGGGTAAATAGGTGTTCATCAGGGCAGCATGTGGGTATTTTTAGGCCACTCGGCAATGACTGTAAAATTGTCAGCGTTTAAACCCGGGTCCTCCAGTACAACGCGCCCGCACACTAACCGCTCTCTCACCGCCTTCCCATAAACCTTGCCCCTCACTTTTGTCTGTGTGTGTGGGTGGGGGCGGGGGGATGCGTGTGCGTGTGTGTGTGTGTGTGTGCGTGTGTGGGAGGACAGCAATTTTGTACTGAGAGAGTGCGAAATACGAGACACGAGAATATAGTTGGAGAGAAGGTGATAACGTAGAGGAGGAGCAGGAGGAAAAGGAGAAAGAAGAAGAGGAGGCGGAGGACGAGGAAAAAATAATAACACTGAGTGGGAGGAAACAGATTACGTGGCACAAGAAAAAATAAGAAACCGGGATAAAGAAAAAAAACTAGGCTTCTGTATTTTTCTTCAAGTCCCTGCTGATGAAGACCCAAAATTCTGATACCTTTTGAATGGCTGACAGAGGCTTCCCACGCGTGCCGTATGTATTGGAGCTATTTCTGGACGTAAAATAGATGGCCTTATACTTCTTGGGATGGAAGGACATTTGCCACTTTTCAGACCATTGAATATTTCAGTCAAGTTTTTTTTGTCGATGATTTCAGTCAGCTAATATGATGTATGTGATAAAGAGAATAGGAGGAGGAGGAGGAGAAGGAGGAGGAGCGAGAAGAAGAGAAAGAGGAAGAGGAGGAGGAGACGATAAAAAAAGATATACATAAATACTGCACCTCACTTTTGTAGCTCGATGTGTGTGTGTGTGTGTGTGTGTGTGTGTGTGTGTGTGTGTGTGTATGTGTGTGTGTGTGTGTGTGTGTAGGAGAAAGGAGAGTATGTATGTGCGAGATACGAGGGAAACAAGAATATAGTAGGAGCGGAGGAAATACGAGGAGGAGGAGGAGGAGGAGGAGGAGGAGGAGAAGAAGGAGGAGTAAAAAATGTATAGAGTGGGAGGAAGTGGATTACATGTTGCATAAGAAATGAGAAACGTGGATTAAGAGACACAAGGCCGGGACAAAAAAATGAAGAGGAAGCCAAGAAGGAGGAGGAAGAGGAGGAGGAGGAGGAATAGGACATCGTAGGGCCATAATTTCTTCACTCATTCATCAGCCCCAAAATGTTGCCAGAGACTCATTTCCGGCGAGAGGGAAACAAACTAGGAGACTTTTGTGAGACCTTGCGACCTCCCCCTTCTCCTCCTCCTCTTCCTCCTCCTCCAATTCCCCCTCCTGGTGTCTTATTTCTCCTCCCCTTTAATATCCCATCTTCCTCGTCCATTCCATCTAGTCTCATATCCTCCTCCTCCTCCTCCTCCTCCTCCTCTTCTTCCTCCGCCTACTCTTCACGTGCCTCTTCTGCTTCCTCTTCTTCTCTCCTTTCTTTGCTCTTTGATCCTCTTCTTCGTACTTCTGTTACCCTCCCTTTCCTCCTCCTACCCCTTCATCTTTTCTCCCCGTCCAACTCACCCATTCTCCTCTCCTCTCCTTTTCTCCTTTCCTCTCATCACCTTTCATCTCCTTCATTACCATTTCGCGCCATGACCTTTCCCTCCGTTACGTTCTCCTCCAATTACTCTTATTTCTCCTTCCTTCTCCTCTTTATTTTACTTAATTTTCTCCTTCTTTTCCTCATCTTTTTTTTTTCGTTTCGGTCGCCTGTGATTTTCTTCCTTTATTCTCTTCTTCTTTTTTTTTTTTACTTCTCTTATCTTTCGCATATTTTGTCGGTTCATTTCTCCTTCTTTCGTCTCTCTGTGAATCTCTCCTACACGGCTCTGTTTCATGTGCTATTTCAGTCTTTTCTCATTTCTTTTCATGGTCTGTGTCCTTTTCCAACCTCTCTCTCATTATCATCATCTTCCTTTGCTCTTCCTCCTTTCCTCCAGCCCTCCTTCATTCTCTTCTTCCCTCCTTCCTTTTCTTATATCGTCTCTCCTTCTTCCTTCAACTCGATCCGCCAGAAAAGAGAAGAAAACCCATTCCAACTCCTTCTCGGTTTAGATAAAAAACGAGATAAGATTTGTTTGTTCCTTGGTCCTCCTCCTCCTCCTCCTCTTCCACCTCCTCCTGCTCCTCCTCTTTCTTCTCCACCTCTTGCTTCTCCACTTCCTCTTCTTTTTCCTCCTCCTCCTCCTTTTCCCATTCAATATAGCAGAAAATTCCCCGGAAAAGCATATAAGTTTGCCACACAACCTCGCAAAATGTCTAATGCCTCACCTGTAAAACTCTACGGGTTTGTCCATTCGCGTTTTGTTTACTGAAAGTCAAGGCATGTTTTGTGGCCTGTTGTTAGTGTATGTGCGTGTGTGTGTGTGTGTGTGTGTGTGTGTGTGTGTGTGTGTGTGTGTGTGTGTGTGTGTGTGTGTGTGTGTGTGTGTGTGTGTTATATTACGTAGTTCTAAGGTGCAAGTGTAGCGTGTCGTGTAGCCGTGGAAGGTGAAGCACTCCCATACGCTTCCGTTCCGGCACTCGCCTTTGGGAGGACCTCGTGCGGAAGGGTGGCTCAGAGCGGCGGATCACTGACTTGTGTAGCGTGGAGTGGCTGTCGCTGCTGTGAGACTGTGACTGAGGGAGGCCGCACTGTAGAATCCTCGCTCGTCTCCTCTACAATAGCACAATAGTGAATAAAATACTGCTCTCAGCTTTCCTCCCATCTATTACGGCATCGAGTTTAAGGAATGGAAAATAGCAAAAGGAGAGGAAGGAGAGGAGAGAATGAAGGAAGACTGGAGGAAAGGAAGTACGACAAAGGAAGATGATGATAATATGAGAGAGAGAGAGAGAGAGAGAGAGAGAGAGAGAGAGAGAGAGAGAGAGAGAGAGAGAGAGAGAGAGAGAGAGAGAGAGAGATTGGAGGACATATACAGACACTCATATATAAAATTTTAATAACGATAATAAAAATGATAATAATAACATCTGAAAACTGTCCGATTCGTGTCAGTAAAATGTTAATTAAAACTCACATCGGCATAAAGATAAATATAGGCATGCGTGTTGCCCCCAAAACAGGTCATTTACCGACAGATGGAAAGCGAGTAAAAATATTTGTTGGTGGATCATAGTTGTGCAAAATAAACTGTGGCATCAACCTCGTGTGTGTGTGTGTGTGTGTGTGTGTGTGTGTGTGTGTGTGTGTTATATCTGGTGCGTAGGAGTGTGTTTTTTATGGTTACGGGTTAATCCTGTTTTGTTATCGTTGGTGCTGATGGAAAGAGAGGAAGAGGAAGATGAGGAGGAGGAAAAGGAGGAGGATAAGAAAAAGGAGAAGGAGGATTAGAATGAGGAGGAGGAGTAGGAAGGGGCAGAGGAAGAGGCAAAAAAATACCGGGAGTAGGAAGTAAAAGATTAAGAGAAGGAGGAAGAAGAGGAGGAGAAAGAGGAGGAGGATCGGTTTATAGTTGGCAGTTATGGGAATGAGATGGTGGGTCTGAGATAACAGCGACGGCAACAACAACAACAACAACAACAATAACATTTACTACTACTATCTCCACCACCACCACCACAACTACTATAGTCTGTTGACGGAGCCTGTTCATCTGGCGCCTAGGCAGCGTTTGTTACGGCTCCTGTGATTGGCTGCACCCCTCCCTCACTCACATGCCATTCATATCCGCCGTGACGCTACACACTTGTATTTTCTTCGTCATAGCTCGCCTCTTATTCACGACAGACCACTTTAGTTGGTACCGTTGGACTCAGCAGTAATTGCGCAACTCAGTTATGTTTATCTAAACTCGATAAAATAAAACATACAGGAAATGTGATGAGTTGAAATCTCAGGACAGCTCCGAAATGTTTATAACACGGTTTACTTATCATCGCTTTTCTCAGCAGTCGTTGAACCAGGGTTGAAATAAATAATTTCATCTCATAGAGCAAAGTCTCCTGAACGCTATGGTGCGATCAGATCATAGATAAAACGTGACTTGAGCATAACACAGAACGGTTTCTAAGGATGTGTACAGCGATGACGCATGACTGCCCGCTGCCCGGCCGCCGGTCGGCCGCCGCTTGTTGTGAGTTAGGCTAATTTTCGTCTCCTTATTTCTTTCGCTGCATTCATCGTCAACAAACGAAAACCCTTATGCATTTTCCCAACTAAAATAAAAAAATTACTGATGAGTGCCCGAAACACACACACACACACACACACACACACACTATATATATATATATATATATATATATATATATATATATATATATATATATATATATATATATATATATATATATATATATATATATATATATATATATATATATATATATATATATATATATATATATATATATATATATATATATGTGTGTGTGTGTGTGTGTGTGTGTGTGTGTGTGTGTGTGTGTGTGTGTGTGTGTGTGTGTGTGTGTATTTGGATTTTTATGAATTTTTTCTTATTCCAATTTACAACTAAGTAATCTATTCTTTGTTCCTTATATTTTCTAGGCATGTCTTTTTATTAACATCTATGCTCGTCTTTTTGGTGCTTTTCTTATTGCAATCTATAACTAACTAATCTATTCTTCGTTCCTTATATTTTCCAGGTATTTCTTTTTATTAACTTGTATGCTTGTCTTTTTTGTGCTTTTCTTATTCCAATCTATAACTAACTAATCTATTATGCATTCTTTATTTTCCTATTTACTTCTTTTCATTAACTTCTATGCTTGTCTTTTTGGTGCTGTTCTTATTCCAATATATAACTAACTAATCTATTTTTCTTTCCTTATATTTTCTAGTTATTTCTTTTCATTAACTTGTATGCTTGTTTTGTTGGTTCTTTTCTTATTCCAATCTATGACTAACTAATCTATCCTTTGTTCCTTTTATTTTCTAGTTATTTCTTTTATTAACTTGTATGCTTGTCTTTTTGGTGCTTTTCTTATTCCAATTTATAACTAACTAATCTATTCTTCTTTCCATATTTTTCTATTTACTTCTTTTCATTAACTTCTATGCTCGTCTTTTCAGTACTTTCCTTATTCCAATGTATAACTAACTAATCTATCCTTCGTTCCCTCTATTTTCTTGTTATATTTTCATTAACTTGTATACCCGTCTTTTTGGTGCTATTCTTATTCCAATCTATAACTAACTAATCTATTCTTCGTTCCTTATTTTCGAGGTATTTCTTTTATTAACTTCTATGCCTGTCTTTTTTAGTGCTTCTCTTATTCCAATCTATAACTAACTAATCTATTTTTCTTTCCTTATATTTTTCTAGTTGTTTCTTTTTATTAATTTCTACGCTCGTCTTTTTGGTGCTTCTCTTATTGCAATCTATGAATGACTAATCTATTCTTTCCTTATTTTTCCAGATATTTCTTTTTATTAATTCGTATGCTCGTCTTTTGGGTACTTTTCTTATTCCAATAAATAAATAACTTATCTATTCTTTCCTTATATTTTCTAGTTATTTATTTTCATTAACTTCTATGCTCGTCTTTTTGGGTTCTTTTCTTATTCCAATTTATAACTAACTAATCTGTTTCTCGTTCCTTATATTTTCTAGCTATTTCTTTTTATTAACTTCTATGCTCTTCTTTTTTGGTGCTTTTCTTATTACAATTTATAACTAACTTATCTATTCTTCTTTCCATTTTTTTCTATTTACTTCTTTTCATTAACCTCTATGCTCCTCTTTTTAGTACTTTTCTTATTCTAATTTATAACTAACTAATCTATTTTTCTTTCCTTATATTTTTTAGTTATTTCTTTTAATTAACTTCTATGCCTGTCTTTTTGGTTCTTTTCTAATTCCAATCTATAACTAACTAATCTATTCCTCGTCCCACATTTTTCTTCTCATTTATTTTTATTAACTCCTATGCCTGTCTTTTTGGTACTTTTCTTATTCCAATTTATAACTAACTAATGTATTCTTCGTTCCTTATTTTTCAAGGTATTTTCTTTTCATTAACTTGTATGCTTGTCTTTTTTGTGCTTTTCTTATTCCAATCTATAACTAACTAATCTATTCTGCGTTCCTTATTTTTCTTCTTATTTATTTTTGTTAATTTCTATGACTGTCTTTTTTAGTGCTTTTTTTATTCAAATTTATAACTAACTAATCTATTCTTCTTTCCTTATTTTTCCTGGTATTTCTTATTATTAATTTCTATGCTCGTCTTTTTTGGTACTTTTCATATTCCAATCTATAACTAACTAATCTATTTTTCTTTCCCTACATTTTTCTAGTTATTTCTTTTTATTAACTAGTATGCTTGTCTTTTTTGGTTCTTTTCTTATTCCAGTCTATAACTAACTAACCTATTCTTTCATTATTTTCCCAGGTATTTCTTTTCATTAACTTCTATGGTCGTCTTTTTGGGTTCTTTTCTTATTCCAATTTATAACTAACTAATCTATTCCTCGTTCTTTATTTCCTAGTTATTTCTTTTCATTAACTTCAATGCCTGTCTTTTTTGGTACTTTTCTTATTCCAATTTATGACAAACTAATCTATTTTTCTTTCTCTATATTTTCTAGTTATTTCCTTTCATTAACTTTTATGCTTGTCTTTTTTAGTGCTTTTCTGATTTCAGTTTATTTATACTTATTTCAGTTTAACAAATCTATTCTTCGTTCCATATTTTCGTGGTATTTCTTTTATTAACTTCTATGCCTCTCTTTTTTAGAACTTTTCTTATTCGAATTTATAACTTATCTATTCTTCTTTCCTCATTTTTCTAGTTATTTCTTTTTATTAACTTCTATGCTCGTCTTTTTTGGTGCTTTTCTTATTCCAATTTATAACTAACTAATCTATTCTTCTTTCCATATTTTTCTATTTACTTCTTTTCATTAACTTCAATGCTCGTTTTGTAGTACTTTCCTTATTCCAATCTATAACTAACTAATCTATTCTTCGTTCCTTATTTTTCTAGTTTTTTTTTATCAACCTCTATGCTCGTCTTTTTGGTTCTTTTCTTATTCCAAATTATAACTAACTAATCTACTTTCTTTTCCTTATTTTTCCAGGTTTTTCTTTTTATTAATTTGTATGCTTGTCTTTTTTGGTGCTTTTCTTATTCCAATTTATAACTAACTATTCTATTCTCTCCTTATTTTTTCTAGTTATTTCTTTTCATTAACTTCTATGCTCGTGTTTTTGGTACTTTTCTTTATTCCAGTCTATAACTAACTAATCTATTCTTCGTTCATTATTTTTCTAGTTATTTCTTTTATTAACCTCTGTGCTCGTCTTTTTAGTGCTTTTCTTATTCCAATCAATAACTAACTTATCTATTCTTTCCTTACATTTTTCTAGTTATTTCTTTTCATTAACTTCTATGGTCGTCCCCTTGGGTTCTATTCTTATTCCAATTTATAGCTAGTTAATCTATTCCTCTTTCCTTATATTTTCTATCTATTTCTTTTTATTAACTTGTATGCTTGTCTTTTTTGGTGCTTTTCTTATTCCAATTTATAAATAACTAATCTATTCTTTTTTCCATATTTTACTATATACTTTTTTTTATTAACTTTTATGCTCGTATTTTTAGTTCCTTCCTTATTCCAATCTATTACTAAGTAGTCTATCCTGCGTTCTTTTTTATCTTCTAGTTATTTATTTTATTAACTTGTATGCTCGTCTTTTTGGTGTTTATCTTATTGCAATCTATAACTAACTAATCTATTCTTTCCTTACTTTCCCAGGTATTTCTTTTCATTAACTTCTATGCTCGTCTTTTTGGTACTTTTCTTATTTCAATCTATTACTAACTAATCTATTCTTTTTTCCTTATATTTTTCTAGTTATTTCTTTTTATTAACTTCTATGCTTGTCTTTTTGGTGCTTTTCTTATTCCAATTTGTAACTCACTCATCTATTCTTCTCTTATTTTTCCAGGTATTTCTTTTAATTAACTTTATTCCTGTCTTTTTGGTAATTTTCTTATTCCAATTTATAACTAAGTAATCTATTCTTAGTTCCTTATATTTTCTAGTAATTTCTTTTTATTACCTTGTATGCCTGTCTTTTTGGTGCTGTTCTTATTGCAATCTATAACTAAATAATCTATTCTTCGTTCCTTATATTTTCCAGGTATTTCTTTTTATTAACTTGTATGCTGTCTTTTTTGTGCTTTTCTTATTCCAATCTATAACTAACTAATCTATTCTGCGTTTCTTATTTTTCTAGTTTTTTTTTATTGACTTCTATGCCTATCTTTTTTAGTGCTTTTCTTATTCCAATTTATAACTAACTAATATATTCCTTTTTCCATATTTTTCTTTATACTTCTTTTCATTAACTTCTATGCTCGTATTTTTAGTACCTTCCTTATTCCAATCTATAACTAAGTAATCTATCCTTCGTTCTTTTTAGTTTCTAGTTATTTATTTTATTAACTTGTATGCTCGTCTTTTTGGTGTTTATCTTATTGCAATCTATAACTAACTAATCTATTCTTCGTTCTTTATATTTTTTAGTTATTTCTTTTGATTAACTTCTATGCTTGTCTTTTTAGTTCTTTTCTTATTCCTATCTATAACTAACTAATCTATTCTTTCCTTACTTTTCCAGGTATTTCTTTTCATTAACTTCTATGCTCGTTTTTTTGGTACTTTTCTTGTTTTAATCTATTACTAACTAATCTATTCTTTTTTCCTTATATTTTTCTAGTTATTTCTTTTTTATTAACTTCTATGCTTGTCTTTTTGGTGCTTTTCTTATTCCAATCTATAATTAACTAATCTTTTCTTCGTTCCTTATTTTTCTAGTTATTTATTTTTATTAACTTCTATGCTTGTCTTTTTGGTGCTGTTCTTATTCCAATCTATAACTAACTAACCATTTTTTTTCCCTATTTATCTAGGTATTTCTTTCATAAACTTCTATGCTCGTCCTTTTGGTACTTTTCTTATTCCAATTTATAATTAACTAATCTATTCTTTCGTTGTTTTTCCAGTTATTTCTTTTTATTAACCTGTATGCTTGTCTTTTTGGTGGTTTTCTTATTCCAATTTACAACTAACTAAACTATTCTTTCCTTATTTTTCCAGGCATTTCTTTTTATTATTTCTGTGCTCATCTTTTTGGTGCTTTTCTTATTCCAGTTTATAACTAACTCATCTATTCTTCCCTTATTTTTCCAGGTATTTCTTTTAATTAACTTCTATTCCCGTCTTTTTTGTTACTTTTCTTATTCCAATTTATAACTAAGTAATCTATTCTTCGTTCCTTATATTTTCCAGTAATTTCTTTTTATTAACTTGTATGCCTGTCTTTTTGGTGCTGTTCTTATTGCAATCTATAACTAATTAATCTATTCTTCGTTCCTTATATTTACCAGGTATTTCTTTTTATTAACTTCTATGCCTATCTTTTTTAGTGCTTTTCTTATTCCAATTTATAACTAACTAATAAATAATAATAATAATAAAGAATAGAAATAATAAAAAGAAATACCTGGAAAAATAAAGAAGGAATGGATTTGTTAGTTATAAATGTGAATAAGAAAAGAACCAAAAAGACAGGCATACAAGTTAATAAAAACAAATAAATAGAAATATAAGGAGCAAAAAATAGATTAGTTAGTTATAGATTGGAATAAGAAAAGTACCAAAAAGACAGGCATAGAAGTTAATAAAAAGAAATACCTGGAAAAATAAGTATCGAATAGATTAGTTAGTTATAGATTGGGCTAAGAAAAGTACCAAAAAGACAAGCATACAAGTTAATAAAAGAAATACCTCGAAAATAAGCAACAAAAAATATATTAATTAGTTATAAATTTGAATAGGAAAAGTACCAAAAATACAAGCATAGAAGTTAATGAAAAGAAATAACTAGAAAAATAAGGAACGAAGAATAGATTAGTTAGTTACAGATTGGAATAAGAAATGCACCAAAAAGACGAGCATAGATATAATAAAAAGAAATACCTGGAAGAATAAGGAAGGAATAGATTAGTTAGTTATAAATTTGAATAAGAAAAGAACCCAAAACAGAGACAGGCATACAAGGTAATAAAAACAAATAAATAGAAATATGAGGAGCAAAAAATTGATTAGTTAGTTATAAATTGGAACAAGAACAGCACCAAAAAGACAAGCATAGAAGTTAATAAAAAGAAATAGAAAGAAAAATAAGGAACGAATAATAGATTAGTTAGTTATAGACTGGAATAAGAAAAGCACCAAAAAGACGAGCCTAGAAGTTAATGCAAAGAAATAACTAGAAAATATAAGGAAATAATAGATTAGTTATTTATTGATTGGAATAAGAAAAATGCCGAAAAGACGAGCATATGAATTAATAAAAAGAATTATCTGGAAAAATAATGAAAGAATAGACTAGTTAGTTATTGATTGGAATAAGAACAGCACCAAAAAGACAAGCATAGAAGTTAATAAAAAGAAAGAAAAAGAAAAATAAGGAACGAAGAATAGATTAGTTATATTTTCTAGCTATTTCTTTTTATTAACTTGAATGCTTGTCATTTTTGGTGCTTTTCTTATTCCAATCTATAATTAACTAAACTATTTTTCTTTCCTTATATATTCTAGTTACTTCTTTTCATTAACTTCTATGCCTGTCTTTTTTAGTGCTTTAGTTATTCCAATTTATAACTAACTAATCTATTCCTTCTTTATTTTTCCAGGTATTTCTTTTTACTATTTTTATGCTCGTCTTTTTGGTGCTTTTCTTATTCCAATCTCTAACTAACTAATCTATTCTTCCCTTATTTTTCTCGTTATTTCTTTTATTAACCTCTGTGCTAGTCTTTTTATTGTTTTTCTTATTCCAATTTATAACTAACTAATCTATTCTTCGTTACTTATATTTTCTAGTTATTTCTTTTATAAACTTCTATGCTTGTCTTTTTTGGTTCTTTTCTTATTCCAATCTATAACTAACTAATCCATCCTTCGTTCCTTATTTTTCTAGTTATTTCTTTTATTAACTTCTATGCTTGTCTTTTTGGTACTTTTCTTATTCCAATGTATAACTAACTAATCAATTAATTCCTTATTTTTCTAGGTATTTCTTTTCATTACCTTCTATGCTTGTCTTTTTTGGTACTTTTCTTTATTTTCAATCTATAACTAACTAATCTATTCTTTCCTTATATTTTCTAGTTATTTCTTTTCATTAACTTCTATGCTCGTCTTTTTGGGTTCTTTTCTTATTCCAATTTATAACTAACTAATCTATTCCTCGTTCCTTATATTTTCTAGCTATTTCTTTTTATAGTTAATAAAATCAAGTTAATTAAAAGAGATGACTAGAAAATATAAGGAACGGTGAATAGATTAGTTAGATATAAATTGGAATAAGAAAAGTATAAAAAAGACAAGCATAATAAGTTAATGAAAAGAAATACCTGGAAAAATAAGGGAAAGATTGATTAGTTAGGTATAGATTGCAATAAGAACAGCACCAAAAAGACAAGGATACAAGTTAATAAAAAGAGATGACTTGAAAATATAAGGAACGATGAATAGATTAGTTTTATAAATGGAATATGAAAAGTACAAAAAAAAACCAGGCACAGAAATGATAAAAAGAAATACCTGGAAAAATAATGAAGGAATAGATTAGTTAGTTATAAATTGGAATAAGAAAAGAACCCAAAAAGACAAGCATACAAAATAAAAAAAGAAGATAATAAATAAAAATAAGTAGCAAAAAATAGGTTAATTATTTATAGATTGAAATAAGCAAAGAACCAAAAAAAGACAAGCATAGAAGTTAATAAAAGAAATACCTCGAAAATAAGGAACGAAGAATAGATTAGTTACTTATAAATTGGAATAAAAAAAGCACTAAAAAAAGGCAAGAATATAAGCTAATGAAAAGAAATAACTAGAAAAATAAGGAACGAAAGATAAATTAGTTAGTTATAGATTGGAATAAGAAAAGAACCAAAAAAGACAAGCATACAAGTTAATAAAAATAAATAACTAGAAAAATATAAGGAAAGAAAAATAGATTAGTTACTTATAGATTGTAATAAGAAAAGTACCAAAAAAGACGAGCATAGAAGTTAATAAAAAGAAATACCTGGAAATATAAGGAAAGAAGAATAGATTAGTTAGTTACAAATTGGAATAAAAAAAGCACTAAAAAAGACAAGCATACAAGTTATTGAAAAGAAATAACTAGAAAAATAAGGAACGAAAGATAAATTAGTTAGTTATAGATTAAGTTAATAATAAAAATAACAAAGTACCAAAAGACATAGAAGTTAATAAAAAGAAATACCTGGAAATATAAGGAAAGAAGAATGATTAGTTAGTAACAAATTGGAATAAGAAAAGCACTAAAAAAGACAGGGATGGAAGTTAATGGAAAGAAATAAGAAGAAAAAAAGGAACGCCGAATAGATTAGTTAGTTATAGATTGGAATAAGAAAAGCACAAAAAAGACAAGCGTAGAAATTAATGAAATGAAATAACTAAAAAAAATAAGGAACGAAGAATAGATTAGTTAGTTATAAATTGGAATAAGAAAAGTACCAAAAAGACGTGTATAGAAGTTAATAAAAGAAATAACTAGAAAAAATAAGGAAAGAAGAATAGATTAGTTATTTATAGATTGCAATAAGAAAAGCACCAAAAAAGACAAACATACTAAATAGTAAAAAGAAGTAAATAGAAAAAAAATAAGGAGCAAAAAATATATTAATTATTTATATATTGAAATAAGCAAAGAACCAAAAAAGACAAGCATAGAAGCTAATAAAAGAAATACCTCGAAAATAAGGAACGAAGAATAGATTAAATACTTAATAAATTGGAATAGGAAAAGCACAAAAAAGACAAGCATAGAAGTTAATGAAAAGAAATAAATAGAAAAATAAGGAACGAAGAATAGATTAGTTAGTTATAGATTGGAATAAAAAAAGCACCAAAAAGACAGGCATACAAGTTAATAAAAGAAATAACTAGAAAAATAAGGAAAGAAGAATAGATTAGTTAGTTATAGATTGGAATAAGAAAAGCACCAAAAAGACGAGCATAGAAGTTAATAAAGGAAATAACTAGAAAAATAAGGCAAGAAGAATAGATTAGTTAGTTATAGATTGGAATAAGAACAGCACCAAAAAAGATAGGCATAGAAATTAATAAAACGAAATAAGTACAAAATATGGAAAGAAGAATAGATTAGTTAGTTATAAATTGGGATAAGAGAAGCACTAAAAAGAGGAGCAGAAAGGTTAATAAAAGAAATAACTAGAAAAATAAGGAACGAAGAATAGATTAGTTAGTTATGGATTGGAATAAGAAAAGTAACTAAAAGACAAGCATACAAGTTAATAAAAAGAAATACCTGGAAAAATAGGAAAGAATAGATTAGTTACTTATAGATTGGAATAAGAAAAGAACCAAAAAGACAAGCATAGAAGATAATAAAAAGAAATAACTAGAAAATATAAGGAAAGAAAAATAGATTAGTTAGTTATAGATTGGAATAAGAAAAGTACCAAAAAGACGAGCATAGAAGTTAATGAAAAGAAGTAAATAGAAAAATAAGAAAAGCACCAAAAAAGAAAAGCATAGAAGCTAATTAAAAGAAATAACTAGAAAATATATGGAGACAAAAATTGATTAGCTAGTTATAAATTGTAATAAGAAAAGCACTAAAAAAGGCAAGCATAGAAGTTGATAAAAAAAAAATAAGGAACACAGAATAGATTAGTTAGTTATAGATGGGAATAAGAAAAGCATAAAAAAGACAGCATACATGTTAATAAAAAGAAATACCTGGAAAATATAAGGAACGCAGAATAGATTAGTTAGTTATGGACTGCAATAAGAACTGCACCAAAAAGACAGGCATACAAGTTAATAAAAATAAATGATTAGAAAATATAAGGAACGAAGAATAGATTACTTAGTTATAAAATGGAATAAGAAAAGTACCAAAAAAACAAAACAGGAATAGAAGTTAATGAAAAGAAATACCTGGAAAAATAAGGGAAGAATAGATGAGTTAGTTATAAATTGGAAAAAGAAAAGCATCAAAAAGATGAGCATAGAAATAATAAAAAGAAATGCCTGGAAAAATAAGGAAAGAATAGTTTAGTTAGTTATAAATTGAAATAAGAAAAGCACCAAAAAGACAAGCATACAGGTTAATAAAAAGAAATAACTAGAAAAACAAGGAAAGAATAGATTAGTTAGTTATAAATTGGAATAAGAAAATATCAAATAGACGAGCATACAAGTTAATAAAAAGTAATAACTAGAAAATATAAGGAAAGAAAAATAGATTAGTGAGGTATAGACTGGAATAAGAAAAGCACTAAAAAAGACAAGTATAAAAGTTAAAGAAAAGAAATATCTAGAAAATATAATGAACAAAGAATAAATTAGTTAGTTTTACATTGGAATAAGAAAAGTACCAAAAGACTAGCATAGAAGTTAATGAAAGAAGTTAGTAGAAAAATAGGGAAAAAAATCATTAGTTAGTTATAGATTGGAATAAGAACAGCACCAAAAAGACAAGCATATAAGTTAACAAAAAGAAATAACTAGAAAAATAAGGAACGAAGAATAGATTAGTTAGTTATAGATTGGAATAAGAAAAGCACTAAAAAGACAAGCATAGAAGTTAATAAAAATAAATATCTAGAAAAATATAAGGAAAAAAGAATAGATTAGTTAGTAATAGATTTAAATAAGAAAAGTACCAAAAAGACGATCATAGAAGTAAATGAAAAGAAATAACTAGAAAATATAAGGAAAAAAAATAGATTAGTTTGTTATAGATTGAAATAAGAAAAGCACTAAAAAGACGAGCGTAGAAGTTAATGAAAAGAAATAACTAGAAAATATAAGGAAAGAAAAATAGATTAGTTAGTTACAGATTGGAATAAGAAAAATACCAAAAAGACAAGCATACAAGTTAATAAAAAGAAATACCTGGAAAAATAAGGAAAGAAAAATAGATTAGTTAGTTATAAATTGGAACAAGAAAAGTACCAAAAAGACGAGCATAGAAGTTAATGAAAAGAAATACCTGGAAAAGTAAGGAAAGAATAGATTAGTTAGTTATAGATTGGAATAAGAAAAGAACCAAAGAGACAAGCATAGGGGTTAATGAAAATAAATAAATAAAAAAAAATATAAAGAACGAAAAATATATTAGTTAGTTATAGATAGCAATAAGAAAACCACCAAAAAGACGAGCATACAAGTTAATAAAATAAATAACTAGAAAATAAAAGGAACGCAGGATAGATTAGTTAGTTATAGATTGGAATAAGGAAGGTACTAAAAAGACGAGCATAGAAGTTAATGAAAAGAAGTATATTGAAAAATATGGAAGGAAGAATAGATTAATTAGTTATAAATTGGAATAAGAAAAGCACCAAAAAAGACAAGCGTACAAGTTAATAAAAATAAATAGCAAGAAAATATAAGGAAAGGAATAGAATAATTAGTTATAAATTGGAATAAGAAAAGAACCCAAGGAGACGAGCATAGAAGTTAATGAAAATAAATAACTAGAAAAAATAAGGAAAAAATAGACTAGTTAGTTATTGATTAGAATAAGAAAAGCACTACAAAGACGAGCACAGAGGTTAATAAAATAAATAATTAGAAAAATAAGGAACGAAGAATAGATTAGTTAGTTATAGACCGGAATAAAGAAAAGTACCAAAAAGACCAGCCTAGAAGTTAATGAAAAGAAGTAAATAGAAAAATACGGAAAGAATAATAGATTAGTTAGTTATAAATTGGAATAAGAAAAGCACCAAAAAAGACAAGTATACAAGTTAATATAAAGAAATACCTGGAAAAATAAGGAATGAAAAATCGATTAGTAAGTTATAATTTAGAACAAGAAAAGAACCAATAAGACGAGCTTAGAGGTTAATAAAAGATATAACTAGAAAAATAAGGAACGAAGAATAGATTAGTTACTTATATATTGGAATAAGGAAAGTACTAAAAAACGAGCAGAGAAGTTTATGAAAAGAAGTAAATAGAAAAATATGGAAAGAAGAATAGATTAGTTAGTTATATATTTTGATAAGAAAAGCACCAAATAGACGTACATACAAGTTAATAGAAGAAATAACTAGAAAATAGATTAGGATAGGATAAATTAGTTAGTTATAGATTGGAATAAGAAAAGTACCAAAAAGACAAGCATACAAGTTAATGAAAAGAAATAACTTAAGAATATAAGGAAAGAAAAATAGATTAGTTAGTTATATATTGGAATAAGAACAGCACCAAAAAGACAAGCATAGAAGTTAATGAAAAGAAATAAATAGAAAAATAAGGAACGCAGAATAGATTAGTTAGTTATAGATTGGAATAAGAAAAGCACAAAAAAGACAAACATACAAGTTAATAAAAAGAAATACCTGGAAAATATAAGGAACGAAGAATAGATTAGTTAGTTATAGATTGGAATAAGAAAAGCACAAAAAAGACAAGCATACAAGCTAATGAAAATAAATACCTGGAAAATATAAGGAATGAAGAATAGATTAGTTATAGATTGCAATAAGAAAAGCACCAAAAAGACGAGCATAAATGTTAATAAAAAGAAATGACTAGAAAATATAAGGAACGAAGAATAGATTACTGAGTTGTAAATTGGAATAAGAAAAGCACTTCTTTCGCTGCTTTCATCGTCAACAAACGAAAACCCTTATGCATTATCCCAACTTCAATAAAAAAAAATTACTGATGAGTGCCCGAAACACACACACACACACACACACACACACACACACACACACACACACACACAAATAAGGAGACGAAAATTAGCCTAATTCACCACAAGCGGCGGCCGACCGGCGGCCGGGTAGCGGGCAGTCATGCGTCATCGCTGTACACATCCTTAGAAACCGTTCTGTGTTATGCTCATGTTAAGTTTTATCTATGATCTGATCGTACCATAGCGTTCAGGAGACTTTGCTCTATGAGATGAATTATTTATTTCAACCCTGGTTCAAAGACTGCTGAGAAAAGCGATGATAAGTAAACCGTGTTATAAACATTTCGGAGCTGTCCTGAGATTTCAACTCGTCACAGTTCCTTTATGTTTTATTTTATCGAGTTTAGATAAACATAACTGAGTTGCGCAATTACTGCTGAGTCCAACGGTACCAACTAAAGTGGTCTGTCGTGAATAAGAGACGAGCTATGACGAAGAAAATACAAATGTGTTGCGTCACGGCGGACATGAAAGGCATGCGAGTGAGGGAGGGGTGCAGCCAATCACAGGAGCCGTAACAAACGCTGCCTAGGCGCCAGATGAACAGGCTCCGTCAACAGACTATACTACTACTACTACTACTACTGCTACTACTACTACTACTACTGCCAAGCCAACCAGTCCCCCGAAAGTAATTGATTTGGGTCTTCTATTTGTTGTTCCTCTCATCGCTTCTCTCATTTTCCTGCAGAGAGCAAACCTTTAATCTTTCTTCGTGTCGTCATTTATTACTCTCCCGCCCTTTCCTTGCTCGTTTCATCTCTCTCCCTCTTTCTTCTGCTTTTCTTTCTCTCTCTCTGTTTCTCTTTCGCGCTCTCTCTCTCTCATCCTTCTTTTTCTTCCTCCTCCTCCTCCTCCTATTCCTCCTCCTCCTCCTCCTCCTCCTCCTCCTCCTCCTCCTCCTCCTCCCCTTCCACCAATATGAAATCTAATACACCTTATTCCATTTTTATTAAGTTTTCAGAACCTCTCCCTTCGCTCTCTTCCCCTTCTCCCTACTCCTTCCTCCGTGCCCTTCTCTCCTTCTGTCCCTAATCTCCTTCTTCCCTTTAACTATATCATGCTCTCTCTCTCTCTCTCTCTCTCTCTCTCTCTCTCTCTCTCTCTCTCTCTCTCTCTCTCTCTCTCTCTCTCTCTCTCTCTCTCTCTCTCTCTCTCTCTCTCTCTCTCTCTCTCTCTCTCTCTCTCTCAATGGGGTCTGTGTTTCTTCGCTTGCTCACTTTATCAACCTTTCCTCCCCCTCCTTCAATTCTCTTCTTTCTATCCTTCTTCTCCTTCCCTTTCAATTTTCCTCCCCATCCCAAGTTTTGTTTTCTGCTCTTCTCTTCAAACGTTTTTTTGGCTCTTTTTCTGTTGCTTTTGTTATTGTGTTTTCTTTTCTTGGGCTTCTTTGTCTTCGGTTTTCCTCCCTGCTTCAACCTTTTTCTTCCTTCCTTCCCCTTTCTTCCCCTTTTGTTTTCTTTTCCTGATTTTGTGTTTTCTCTTTGCTGCCTTTTCCAATTTGTCTTTCTTCTCTTTCCTCCATTTTTTCCCTCCTATCATTTACTCCACTCCATC
Organism: Eriocheir sinensis; assembly: GCF_024679095.1. Lineage (NCBI taxonomy): Eukaryota > Metazoa > Arthropoda > Malacostraca > Decapoda > Varunidae > Eriocheir > Eriocheir sinensis. Next base: position 7,794,732 of record NC_066560.1, read on the forward strand.
AATCTCTCTCGTTTCTTTCTCATGTTACTTCTCTTCCTTTATCCTAAATCATCTCTATTCCTTCTCTTCCTCTTCCTCCTCTTTCTTTTCCTTTAGTTTAGATTTTTCTTTCCCATTCGATTTCTCCGTCTCTCTCTCTCTCTCTCTCTCTCTCTCTCTCTCTCTCTCTCTCTCTCTCTCTCTCTCTCTCTCTCTCTCTCTCTCTCTCTCTCTCTCTCTCTCTCTCTCTCTCTCTCTCTCTCTCTCTCTCTCTCTCTCTCTCTCTCCTCCTCCTCTCCTCCTCCATTTTTCCTTTCACTAATCTCTTCATCTCTCCTTCGCTTGTTAGTTTCTTCCATTTTCTTTTCTCTCCTTTTTCTTTTCTCTTTCATTTCACCGTTTTCTCCTTGCCTCTCTTCCATCCTTCCTCCATCCCTCCTTCCCTCCTTCCCTTCTTTCCTTTCTTCCTTCCTTCCTTCATCACCCCCTCCCTTCTATCCTTCCTCCCTCTCTCCCTCTCTTTCATCATTCTTTCCTTTCTTTTTCCTCTGCTTTCCTTCTTCCTTCCCTCCTGTGTTGTGTATCGCTGGGATGAACGAACGTATGAACACACACACACACACACACACACACACACACACACGCACACACGCAGAGAGAGAGAGAGAGAGAGAGAGAGAGGTGGGGTAAGGAGATTTTGTGTGCCTTTTATTGTATATTCTCTCGTTTCTCATGTTCCTGGTATTATTTTCATCATATACTTGCTTTTTATGAGGAGGAGTAAGGAAAAAGAGGAGGAGGAGGAGGAGGAGGAGGAGGAGTTAAAACTTGTGAACGTTGTTTATTTAATTTCTGTTCCCTTCCTGTTACATGTCTGTGAACCATTCTCTCTCTCTCTCTCTCTCTCTCTCTCTCTCTCTCTCTCTCTCTCTCTCTCTCTCTCTCTCTCTCTCTCTCTCTCTCTCTCTCTCTCTCTCTCTCTCTCTCTCTCTCTCTCTCTCTCTCTCCATCTTATTTCCTCGTTGCTGATATGAAATAAAAAATATATATAACAATTTGGACTCCGAACGATAAATATTTGCATCGTGGAGCCTCGAGCCAAATTGATGTGTGACGGGGTAGTTGATTTCTGATTAAAAAGTCTGATTAAAAAGTAACGAGTTGAAGCTCCATCGAGAAACAAATTAAGAAAGCGAGAAAAAAAAAATATATTCCATGTAGGTTTAAGTGTAATCAAATTCTTAGGTTCTGTAATATTAGTTTATTGATCTGTGTAAATATTGTCCTGAATTTCACCCCCCTCCACACACACACACACACACACACACACACACACACACACACACACACACACACACACAAACACACACACACGGCAGATAGACATGGTAAATTACAAGATATCTTAAGTTAAAATAATCACGATATAATGTTTGAAAAGTTTGATGTCAGGAACTTCTCACACACAAGGTATATGAATTATGCTTATTGTATGTAAGAAATGATGTAGAGAATTCGTTTGTTCGTGGTATGATAAGAAAGTTTGGTACAGGAAGCAGTGTTACCAACTATCCACCCCTAGCCTATTATATTTACCGATATCCACGCCATAAACCGCCTCATGCGCCACAATAAATAGATTAATTAATAGTTTTCATTAAAATGGTTCGTTACTGATGTTCTTTTGTGGTAGTCAAGCGTCAGAAGTGTCAAAAATAGGGTAACTGCAATGGGGGTGGATTAGGTGAGGTGGCAACACTGACAGGAAGTTGAATTCTATCGTGGCATATGTGCTGTGAGGTCCAATAACATTACGATCAAAGGAGAGTCTTGCCACCTGTCAGCACCCTCAGGAAACTTTTTGGTTGGTATTACAAGACACTTTTGCTTCTCATATCAACTATTTCTAAAGGTCAAAGAAGGGGTCAGTCGGGTTTTAATGAGTGTTTCTTTAGTTTCACGGTACAGAAGAAGGGTCAAACTAACACCATGGACATAAAACTACTCCTGGAAATGCCCACAACTCCTACGAAACCCTTGTCAAATATGTTTCTTTAGTTTCACGGTACAGAAGAAGGGTCAAACTAACACCAGGGTCATAAAACTACTCCTGGAAATGCATACAGCTCTTACGAAAGCCTTGTCAGATATGTGTTCTTGGGCGACGGAATGTCTTATGATACGACCCATTGTCTCTTTGACCAGAAAGACTTACGAGGAAAAGTTCAACGCAAGCTCAGTACCTTCTTGATAGCTCCTCCTCTTCCTTCGGCGCCACATGACCCTGCAGTTATGGCGCCAAGACCAAACGCTCCAATACTCCTCCACCTCCTCCTCTTCCTCCTTCAGCCACCGTTGCCAGATTATCGTACTCAGAGCTGTGTATTTACAGGTTTCTGGCCCTTAACCCGGTAGCAGCGACGGGCCAAATTTGCGGCTTTACCGTATACCAGCGATGGGCCAAATTTGCGGCTTTACCGTATACCACCCATGGGCCAAATTTGCGGCTTTACCGTATACCAGCGATGGGCCAAATTTGCGGCTTTACCGTATACCAGCGATGGGCCAAATTTGCGGCTTTACCGTATACCAGCGATGGGCCAAATTTGCGGCTTTACCGTGTACCAGCGATGGGCCAAATTTGCGGCTTTACCGTGTACCAGCGACGGGCCAAATTTGCGGCCTTACCGTGTACCAGCGATGGGCCAAATTTGCGGCTTTACCGTGTACCAGCGACGGGCCAAATTTGCGGCTTTACCGTGTACCAGCGATGGGCCAAATTTGCGGCTTTACCGTGTACCAGCGACGGGCCAAATTTGTGGGTTTACTGTGTACCAGCGACGGGCCAAAGTTCTGCCATTATATAAACCACCCAAAATAGATGATGCATAAACTGATCACACATGCGTTGATATATATATTATGAAATGGTTTGCGTGAGTGATGATTCTTCCTCATTATTTAACTTAGAGGGGCCTTTAACCTAACCTAACCTAACCTAACCTAAGAAACATGACCCCCGCAGCTACCGGGTTAACTGTTGCCAAGAAGCACCAAAGATTAACCATTTAAACGTTAACCATATATGAAGGGAGTTATTGGGGTGAGGAAAGCTGTTTTTTGGTAGGAATTCGGCAAACATAAGAGGCAGAGTACGACAATCTTGTAACGTTGCCTTCAGCTTCTCTTCTTCCTCCTCCTCCTTCTCCTGTTACCATCTGAACCTTCCTCTTTTTCCTCCTCTTTGTGATTCTCGTATTTCTCTCTTTACTTTGTTGTTCTTATTTATTTTCTGTTTTGGTTTTTCTTTCTGATTTTATTTGATGTATTTTTCTATTTGTTTTTTGTATTGTAGTTTTTGTTCTTATTTTTTATTTTTTTTACTTCTGTTTTCTCTCGCCTTTTCATCTTCCTCCTCTTCTTCCTCCTCCTTCTTCTACCACCTAAACCTCCTCCTCTTCCTCCTTCCTCTCCGTGTTTCTCCCTCTGTTATTCTTGTTTTTATTTATTTTTTTCTTATTTCTTTTATTCTGCTCTGATATTTTCTTCTGTTTTCTTTGATTTGTTTTTCATCTTGTTTTTGTGTTTTCGATTTTTTGTTTGTATTTTTGTCTTTGTTTTCCTTGTTCTTGTTCGTCTTATTGTTTTTCCTTTTCTTCTTCGTTTTCTTTCTCCTCCTCCTCCTCTTCCATTTCCTCCTTTCCCTTCTCTTCCACTTCCCTCCTTCTCTCCTCTTCCATTTCCTTCTTCCCTCGTCTTCCACTACTTCTTTCCCTCTTCTTCCACTTCCTCCTTCCCTCCTCTTCCATATCCTCCTTCCCTCCTTTTCCACTTCCTCCTTCCCTATTCCTCTTCCTCCTCCCTCCGTCCGTTCCACTTCTCTCTTCCCTCCTCTCCCACTTCCTCCTTCTCTCTTCTTCCACTTTCTCCGTCCCTCCTCTTCCATTTCCTCCTTACCTCCTCTCCCACTTCTTCCTTCCTTACTCTTCCACTTTCTCCTTCCCTCCTCTTCCACTTCCCTCCTTCCCTCCTCTTCCACTTCCACCTTCCCTCCTCTTCTACTTCCACCTTCCCTCCTCTTCCAATTCCACCTTCCCTCCTCTTCCAATTCCACCTTCCCTCCTATTCCACTTCCCTCCTTACCTCCTCTCCCACTTCTTCCTTCCCTCCTCTTCCACTTTCTCCTTCCCTCCTCTTCCACTTTCTCCTTCCCTCCTCTTCCACTTCACTCCTTCCCTCCTCTTCCACTTTCTCCTTCCCTCCTCTTCCATTTCCTCCTTCTCTCCTCTTCCACTTCCTCCTCCTCTTCCACTGCCTCCCCGTCCTGACAATCACTACCTGAGCAGCTTTGTGGTACAGAAAAGAGAGACTGAGATACCACCATCAATTTCCGCTTTCCTTGCCTTTCTACTCTTTCTCCCGTCCTCCTCCTCCTCCTCCTCCTCCTCCTCCTCCTCCTCCTCCCTCCTCCTTCTTCTCCTCCTCCTTATCTGTCTTTCCTCTCTCTCAGTCTTTTTTCCATTCTCTCATTCTTTTCTTCCTCAACCTTATCTTGTTTTGCAGTAATTTATTTTTCTTCTCACTCCTTCGCCTTTTCCTCCTTCCTGCTACATCCCATCCCTTCCTATTTTTTTTTTGATTCTCCAATTTGGGTATTTTTTCTATTTATTTTTTTCTCTATTTCTCTCTTTTTTTCTATATCGGACATTCATCTCCGGTTTTCTCTCCTCTTTTCCTGCTCCAGTTTTCTCATCTTTTCATTTTCTTCGTTTGAATTTCTCTTCTATTATATTTTGTGCCTTTCCACTTTTTTCCTCTCCTCTCCTCTCGTCTCGTTTCGTTTCGTCTCTTTTCCTCTCATCTCTCCTTTCCTTTTCTTTCCTCTTTTCCTCTTCTTTCCTCACCTCTCCTCTCCTCTCCTCTCCTCTCCTCTCCTCTCCTCGTATCAAATTCCTCTGTACAACTTCCTCCGTTTTATTAATTTATTTGTTTCTCTATTGCAACGTTTTTCCAGTCTTTCTGCAAACGTTTTCCGCCTCGACAGCGCGAGTCCAAGTTAATTATTATTTTACGGGGCTGGCAAGAGCGTTTTTTTGTCTCGAATTTTTATCTACCTGCGTGTGTCCGATTTTTTTTTTTGCGAGGTGTTGGCGTATTTTTATTACGTGTTTACTTGTTCCTTTTTTTTTTTTTTTGTGTGTGTGTGTGTTTCTGTGGTCGCTTGTTTTCTTTGTTTTTTGTTTCATCGCTAAGTGTGAGGATGTTTGTTTGTGTGTGCGTCTGTGTGTGTGTGAGTTTGTGTGTGTGTGTGTGTGTGTGTGTGTGTGTGTGTGTGTGTGTGTGTGTGTGTGTGTGTGTGTGTGTGTGTGTGTGTGTGTACGTTTCACTTCAGCAAACTGCTCCGTTTCTGCTGGAGAAGTTTCAACAATGCGCGTCACTCCACCCTCGCGACTCCCTTCCTCCTACCATCACTCCTTCTTTTTTCTCCTTCTCTCAACTCTGTCTCTCCTTCGTTCTCTCCAATCATCATTCCTTCTCTCCTCTCCTTCTCTCCTTCGTTCTTTCCAATTATCCCTTTTTTTCTCCTTCTTTCAACTCTCTTCCTCCTTCCCTCCAATCATCATTCCTTGTTTTCTCTCCTTCTCTCACCTCTCTTCCTACTTTCTTCCCTCCAATCATCTTTCCGTCTTTTCTCTCCTTCTCTCACCTCTCCCTCCTTCCCTCCAATCATCATTCCTTGTTTTCTCTCCTTCTCTCACCTCTGTCCCTCCTTTTTTTTTATTTCTGAATCATCTACCGCACGTTGTAAATCCCTGGGTATATTCTTCTTCTTTTCCGCCTGTCTTCTTTTCATCTTCCTATCATCATCTTACTATTATCCTTATTCTCCTGTTCCTCCTATCTTCTTCGTTATCTTCCTGTTTCTCATTTCTTCTCTTCGTCTTCCTGTTTTCATTCCGTTCTATCATTCTCATTCTCCTATTCCTTCTACGTTCTTCCTCCTCCTCGTTAACTTATTCTTCCTCATCCACCTTATTCTAATCCTACTTAATCTTCCCCATCCACTTTATTCTAATCCTAATACCACTCCTTATCCTGATTCTCTTTCCCTCTTCTTCTGATCCTGTTTCTCATTTTTTTTTATTCATTTTCCTTCTTCTTCGCCTCCTCCTCTTCCTTCTCCTTCTCCTCCTCCTCCAGCTCCTTGATTTAAACGTGTATCGCGAGTGAAACAATCTTATGAGAATTGTTTGCTTGTCATCTGTTTGTCTTCTCCTTTTTTTCCATTTGTTTTATTCACGTCGTTGCAAGGGGCGGCAGAGACATGGCGCTCCTAACGTCTTCCTTCCCTGCCTGCAAAATGTCGGAGAGATGAATAGTGAAAGAGAAGCGGTGATGTGAGAAGAGGAGACGAGGAGAGGAGGAAGATGAAAACGGTGAAGATAGGAGGGGATAGGAGAGAAGAGAAGAGAAGAGAAGAGAAGAGAAGAGAAGAGAAGAGAGAGAGAAGAGGAGGGAAAGGGTGAACACGGGAAGAAGTAAAAAGGAGAGTTGAGACGAGGGAAAGAGAAGGGATGAAAGGAGGAGTGGAATGAAGTTAGAATATTAGGGCGAGGTGAGAGGAGAGGGGCGAGAGTAAATAATAGGAGGAGGAGGAGAGAAGAGAGGAAAAGAGAGGGGAGGAAAGGAAAGGAAAGGAAAGAGAAGCGAAAATCAAAGGAGAACAACACAGAAGTAGAGATAAAAGGAAAGAAAAGATAATAAAAGAAGAAAGGAGGAAATAAAAGAAGAGGAAATGGAAACTAGGCATAAAAGAGAAAAAACAAGCTGGAAAGTGAGAAAAAGAAAGAAAAGTACAGAAATATTTGCTCTTTCAACGTATTGGAAGAAAATGATAGGGAAAAAAGGGGACTTATTTCTTTTTTTCTTTTTCATAAACTCTCTACCCCACAAAATTTGGTATACCTTTAATAACTTTCCAGGTAGGTTCTCTTTATCTTATACCTCCACGCTATTGTACTTTTCTTCTTAAAATCTATATGCTTATTTATTGATTTTCTTTTGTTTTGTCTTTTTTTTTGTTTCTTTTTCATCTTTCAATCCCCTGTACGCTATCTTCCCACTTTCTTCTTCTTCCTTTTTTTATATATCTCCCTTCTACTTCCTTTCTCCTATTTATCTTCATTATATTCCTTCTTAACATTTTTTTCCTGTTTTCCTCTTTTCATCTTCCTTGTTTATCCTTTAATTCTCTCTGTTCACTTCATCTTTCCTTCTTCTTTTTTTTATATCTCCTTACTACTGTTTTTCTTCTACTTGCATTTATTCTATTTCTTCTTTGTATTTATTTTCATGTTTTCTCTCCTTCCTCTTCTTCCTCCATCCTATAACTCTTCATTCACTTAATCTTTTCTTCTTCTTTTATGTCTTTCTCCTACTTATATTTATTCTATTTCTTCTTTTTGTTTATTTTAATCTTCCCCCCCTTCTTTTTTATTTCTCCATCCTCCAATCCTCTTTATTCACTTAATCTTCTTCCCTCTTTATTCAAATTCGTCATTTTTTGTTTTCATGCTACCATCTTCCTCCTACTTGTCTTCCCATTTTATTTCTTCTATGCATATATTTTCTTTTTCCTCCTCCTTTTTCTTCCTTCCTCCTTCTGTAAGCCTTTTCCATTCACTAAATCATCTTCCTACCTTCTCCTCTTTTACCCACTTTCCTTTATGCTATTTCTTTTACGTATATATTTTCTTTTTCGTCCACCACCTTTATCTTCATTTTCCAGTCATCAATTCTCTTCATTCACGTAATCATTTTCATTTTCATTCTTGCCTTGTTTTGGTTTGGCTTCTCTTCACTTTCTCTCCAGATTCCTCTTCATCTTTCTTTCCTCCCGCTGTCTCTGTCTCCCTTCTGCTTCTCCTATTCTACCTCCCTTTCCCCACCCCCCGTCTCTTTGTCTCCCTCCTACCTCCTCCGTCTCCTCCTCCTCCCAGTTTTGTTTAATTAATGTCCCCGTGTTTGTAGTTTGTCAGCTTCTCTTCTTTCTCCTCTTCCTCTTTTTTCTCTTATTCCTACTCGTCCTTCATCTCGTCCTTCTTTTCCTCCTCCTTAACGATACCACACTTTCTTTAATTTCTTCTCTTCCTTGTCATCCTTGTCCTCCTCGTCCTCCCACTCGTCCTCCTCCTCCTCTCCTCCTCCTCCTCCTCCTCTATTTTCGTCTTACACTACTAATCAAACTGTGCGTATTGCTACACTTTGTTTATATACTTTCACTTGTGTATCGAATTTTGTCTGTCAGCCGCAGCCTTGAAGTCCTGCGTCACGGAAATGAATCACAAGCCACGTAATGTTCCTTCGTCGTTTTGCATTTTGTCCGGACGGTTGTGACAAGCCAACTCTCAAACTGGAATGACGAAGTGCAGTTATTTACGGCAGCGTGCTACCGACTTGTTAGGGAAGGCAGATGTGTTTGTGTGTGTGTGTGTGTGTGTGTGTGTGTGTGTGTGTGTGTGTGTGTGTGTGTGTGTGTGTGTGTGGTTGTGTGGCTGTGTAGAAAACGTAGTAGTAGTAGTAGTAGTAGTAGTAGGAGGAGGAGGAGGAGGAGGAGAAATATAATTAAAATATTGATGATTAAAGTAATAATAATAATAATAATAATAATAATAATAATAATAATAATAATAGCAACAACAGCAGTGTTTATGGCCTGCTATGTTAAGCAAATATCCAATTATATACTTTTAGACTTTTGATGCAAGTTGAAAAAACAGATACATTGTTTATTTAATTTTTTAGCAGATGTGTTTTTTTTCCCTTCCGCATATTTCCGTCTGTCACGCGTCAACAGAGGAATTTCGGTGCTTAATACGCGATTTTTGTTTCCTCGTTGCTCTTTTGTTTTCCCTTCACACACTCTTGTCCTGCCACTCGCTTAGCACCCAAATTTCGTCGCCCGATACGTGACTTTTGTTCCTTATTTGGTCCTCATGTTTATTTATGCATCTTTGTGGAGCCAGCGTGTGATGTTGCCTACTAATTGTTCCTCCCCCTCCTCTCCTTCCCCTTCTTTCCTCTCTCTGATGTCCCACAGTCTCTCTTTTACCTTCGTCTCCCCCTCATCTCATAATGGTTCCTCTCCCTTCTTTCCTTCCCTCCTTCACTCTCTTTCTCTCTGATATTTTACCCTTTTCTTTCTTCCTTCGTTTCCTCTGTATCTCATTTTTCTCTGCTTTCCTTTCTTCTCTCCATCTTTCGTCTAATTTTTTCATCCGTCCTTTCCCTCCCTCATTATCTCCTTCTCTCATTCTCCTTTCTTCATTCTTTCTTCTCTTCCTTCCCTCATTTCCATCCTTTTCTCCTCATCCCTCTTCTTCCCTCCACACATCCTTTCTCTCTTTTCTTCCTTTCCTCTTTCTTACTCTTCTCCTCTCCAGTTTTCTCTTTCTCTGTTCACCTTCTCTCCCCTTCCCTCCCTTTCCTCTACCCTCTTTCCTCACTCCCTCTTCACCTTTAGTCTTCTGTCAGGTATTCCTCCCTCTCTTTCATCTCTCCTTTCCTCGACACATTCACCTTCCTTCCCCTTCTCCAATCTTTCCTTGTCCCTCCTTCCTCTTCTTCCAACCTTTTCTCTATCACCGCCTCTCTCTCCTTCTCTCCATTCCTTTCTCCTTCCACTCCGTTTAGCTCTACACAAAACCTTTACAACTAGATAGAGTATGGTAGGGCACATGCACACACACACACACGTACATTTTCATCTATATGTTTGGTATTATTCACCGATCTTCACGGAGAATCACATAGAGTCAGAATGCAGCGATATACAGCGTGAGCGGTTGTTTGTTAGTGTTTGTCAATAGAAATAGACTTAAGGCTGGTGAGGATAGTGGTGTGATGGTGGTGGTGATGGTGATGGTACTGTACAGATGAGGATGGTGAGCACACTATACACAAACTCGCACAAATAAATCACTAAAATACAAAAACAGAGAGCTTCCATTACTCCATATTAAATTAAACACGAAGGGATAAATCCGTAGAATTTTTCGCGCGGCGGATTGACGTTCGGTGACGTTGTGCGCTGAACATAATTGGATTTCTGGAGGCTTTCTGTGACAGTAAACAGAAAAACGAGGAAGAGGAAGAAGAGGAGGAGGAGTAGGAGGAGGAGGTGGAGGAGAAAGAACGCAAAGGAACACAAAGGCTGTTTGTGACAAGCTACACTAACTATGTAATCAAAGGTGGAAGATGAAGGACAGCAAAGGCGAAGAGATGTCATCACATACGTAGTAATAACAAGAATATAATATGAAACAGACGAAGATAAGAATTAAACGAATGTACTAATGATGAAGGAAATAGAAGAAAAGAAGATAAAAGGATGATAATGAAGAAAATAAAAGAAAACGAATAAGGATTAGGAAAAGAAAAAGAATGAAGAGAAGAAGAGGAGGAGGAGGAAGAGGAGCAGGAGGAGGAGGAGGAGCAGGAGAAGGAAGGGCAAGAAGAGAAGGGGGAGAAGGAATAGAAGTAAAGGTCAAGAAGCAGAAAGAACTGGATTAGGAGGAGGAGGAGGAAGAGGAGGAGGAGGAGGAGAAAGAGGAGGAGGAGAAGAAGACAATAATTTGCACGCATAAACGCAGGAAAGAAATGATAAAAAAAAGTGCAGGAGTAAATATAATGAGAAAAGTGTGGGAGATGAAGACAAAAACAGCAACGATAACGACCAGGAAAAGCAAATGTACGCAGCACGATTAGAAACAGAAGGAACATTCACGGAAAAACAGCAACAAATATAATGAGTTAGAACAAAATAAATACACACGGAAAAAATAATGAAATAGAGATGTCAACGCATATATAATAATAATAATAATAAAATAATATAAATCAAACGAAGAAGATAAAAATTAAACGAATTTACTAATGATGAAGAAAATAGAAGAAAAGAAGATTAAAGGATGAATAAGGATTAGGAAAAGAAAAAAGAAGGAAGAGAAAATTAGAATCAATATCAGAAGAGAGGATAGAAAGAGAGGAGAGAAGAGGAATGAAAAGGAGGAAAGAAGAGAAAAGGAAAGAAAAAAAGAGAAAAGGGAAGTACGCCACGCCTTGCTGTTTAGTCACGAAGGAGGAGGAGGAGGAAGAGGAGGAGGAGGAGGAGGAAGGTAGGGAAGAAGGTTAATGGCCTGGGAACACAAAAGTTGGAGCCGTTAGTCAGAAGGAATGGTGGGCGTGTTGCTGTTGTCGTTTGTGTTGTGTGTGTAGTGTTGCTGTTCTCGATGGTGGTGGTGATGGTGTTGATGGTGATGGTTGTAACTATGGAGGTGAGGGTAATTGGTGGTGATGATAGTAGTAGTAATATTGGATAATCGTGGTGGTGATGATAGTGGTGGTGGTGATAGTTGTGATGATGGTAGTAGTGATGGTGGTGTTGATGGGTAGAAGTGGTGGTTGTGGTGGTCGTTGGAGGTGATGATAATGGGGGTGATGATAGAGGGGGTGATAGTGGTGGTGGTGGTCCCATTTATTATTTTTTATGAGGGAGTTAAATTGATAAATGTTATGGTTTTTTTTATAGAGTTTATATTTTGTATGTATGTGTGTGTATGTATGTATGTGTCTATGTATGTGTGTAATGTATGTATGTATGTATGTATGTATGTATGTATGTATGTGTATGTATGTCTAAGTGTATGTATGTATGTTTGTTTGTTGAGCTATTTCGACCTTAAAAATGCCACAAAAATCATCGTTCCACTGTTTTCTTCTTTGCTCTTCTTTCTTTCTTTCTTTTTTTCTATCTTTCTTTCGTTCGTTCGTTCGTTCGTTCTCTCGCTGCCGTGATTAGCATGTCATTTCTTCTACTGTTTATATATTACTTATTCTTATTTTTTTTTTATTTACTCCATTTTTTCTCTCTTCCTCCTCATTATTTTTGTTCAAGCTTTATCTGTCTCCTCTTTTGTCTTTATGTTATCGTTGTCTTCTTCTTTTTCTTCTCTTCTCCTCTTCTTCTTCTTCTTCTTCTTTTTTTTTTCTTCTTCTTCTTTTTCTTCGTGAATTTTTAAATTTATGAGAGTCTAATTAGCACGTCTCTTTGTCACTCCCTCGCTCCCTCCCTCCCTCCCTCACTCATTCATTCACTCACTCACTCACACTCATTCTTACCCACTCCCTACCTCCCAGATTTCTGAACACAGTGCTCTTGTTTTTATATTTATCCATTTTATTCACTATGTCTCTCGTTCATTCATAATCTCTGTAGTCGAGCCGCTTGCTACAGACGGGAAAGCTAGGTACAGTGCTGCCCTCTGTGGCGAAGCTTGTGCAAAAGTCTCCCTCCACTGCTGTCTCGCTCCTCCTCCCTTTGTTTATAATTTGCTTCCATAATTATTGCTTGTATCTGCTGTGTTAATCTATGTTAAAAGAATGGAAGGGTCTTTTATTTGATTGCACACACACACACACACACACACACACACACACACACACACACACACACACACACACACACACACACACACACATTAGCACCAGCAGACAGTCGTTAACTTTCTCTCTTTTTCCAGGATCACTCCATCATGTTTTCCTCCCTTCCTTGATCGTCTGTCGTTTGTCCTCCTCCCCCCCCTCCTCCTCTTCATCCTTGTCCTCCTCCTCCTCTTCCTCCTATTCGTCCTTGTCTTCGTGTTTTCTTTTTTTTTGTCCGTGGTTTTTGTTGTGTTTCTCCCTCCTCCCTTTTATATATTTTTTCTTATCATTTCTTTTTTCTTCGTTTTTTTTTCCTTGTTTGTTTTCTTGTTTGTTTTCCTCCTCGTTATCTTTTTTTTCTACTTCATCTTTTTCTTTGTGCTTTTTCCCTTCTTTGTTCTATTGTGTCTCCTCTTCCTCATTCTTCTTATCTTTTTCTTCTTCTTCCTCTCCTACTCCTTTATCTTCTCCTCCTCCTCCTCCTCATTGTTGTCCGTCTTTCTGGTCGTATATCTCCTGCATGTTCGCTTCTCTCTCTTCCCCTCCTCCTCCTCCTCCTCCTCCTCCTCCTCCTCCTCCTCCTCCTCCTCCTCTTCCTTTAATCTCTCCTCGTCTCCCGCTCCATCGCTTCTTTTATCCTGTTGTTGTCGTTGTTGTTGCAATTTGTATATTCTCTGTCATTTCCTCCTCCTTCTCTATCTCCTTCTCCTCTTCCTACACCTCCATTTCCTTCAATACCTTTTTATTCAAGTGCTTGTCTGCTCCTTCTTCCCAGAGCAAGGATTCTGCCTGACAACACTTGCGATAGATAGACAGATAGATAGACAGATAGATAGACAGATAAAGAGAAAGAGAGAGAGGGAGAAAGAGAGTTTACAGATTCAAGAGATGTTTTCGGTCTGTGGGTTGGAAGAAAAGATAAAGAGGAAAGGGGAAGAGAGGGTAAACAGAGGAAAAACTTGAGGGGAAACTGTAATTCAGGAAGCAAAGATGGAGGGAAAGAGGCGATCAGGAAGAACAGAAGAGAAGGGAAGGGACTGAAGGAGGGAGGGGAGAAGCGACGAGGAGGACGAGGAAGAAGAGGCATTTGCGGTGCTAAACGAGACACGGGGCTCAAGTGCGGCAGGTTAACGAGGAAGATTAAGACAGGTGTTCCGCTTTCTTTCCCTCTGTATAGTCTTGTTATGTTAGGTGTGTGTGTGTGTGTGTGTGTGTGTGTGTGTGTGTGTGTGTGTGTGTGTGTGTGTTGTTTTGTATTCGCCTGCACTGTTTTCCTGTTCTTGGGGGAGAGAGAGGAACAGAAGATAGAAGAAAATAATGTATGTATTGTGGTGGCCGAGTGGTCAGCGTGAGGGCGTGGTGAACCCGTGGACCTTGGTTCGAATCCCACCAAAACACGCTGATTTTACAAGCCATAGCCGAGTGACGAATCTGATCCACATGTTACTAAAATTTTCAATCAACCCTAACTTCAGCGACTTCGTTCAAGAGGAGCACCGTGGGGCAGTATGGTCCAAGCAAGAGTCATACATCACGGCACCACTATAAAAAAAATTCGCCTGCGCCACTTGGACTAGGGTCTGCAAAGAGGCCCCTCAAAAGAACCTACTCGCGCTACGGACAAAACCTAAAAAAAAAGATAGCGTAGATAAATAGATAGATAGTATAGATTGTGTGACTATTGTAAGTGAATGCTAGCGTTGATTGGTAAGGGGAAGGGAAGAAGGGAGTGATTTTCGTGGAATGGGATGAGAAGATAGAGAGAGAGAGAGGGGCTGATGGAAGGGGAACCTTGTGGGAAATGGAAAGGGCAGATAAGATTCAATCATTTCCATTCTTATCATAAAGTTATCGTTATGTTGAAGTGATTTTAGCGTCGATTATGATGCTCCTGATAACGATGATGATACTGATAATGATAATAGTAATAATAAGAGAAATAGTAAAGATAATGTTGGATTGGTTTTTAATGGTCCACTCAGACGGACGAAGATTATATTACGTGGTTCAGTTGAAAGAGGAAAAAGAGATGTCTTGGCACACACACACACACACACACACACACACACACACACACACACACACACACACACACACACACACACACACACACACACACACACACACACACACACACACACTTATGACCTCTATTCTTTCTTTTATGTAGTCTTCATTTGTCACACCATCATCATCATCATTATCATCATCATCGTATTCTTCTTTTTCTTTCTTTTTTCTTTTTCTTCATCTTTTTCTTCTTTTTCTTCTTTTTATTTCTTGTTCTTGTTCTTGTTCTTCTTGTTCTTCTTCTACTTCTTCTTAATCATCATCATCATCATCATCATCATTAACCCAAAACATGACACTTTGATATTTTCCTAATGACTCCACAGACACGCATTTACCTCTCCTCTTTCCTCCTCCTTTACCTCCTCCCTCCCTCCCTCCATCTCTTCACACTTTCACCTTTTAATTTTTCCCTTTCCTCTCCATTTCCCTCATAATGTCTTCCTTCCCAGCCGCCATTGCAGTTCCCTTCCATCCTCTCCTCCTTCCTCACCTCTCCCTCTGTCATACTTTCCTCCATCTATTTTCCTCTTCATGTCTTCCTTCCCTTTCTTTCCCCCCTTTTCACCTGTCTCTCCATTTGAATTTTTCCTCCATCGATTTCCCTTCTTCTGTCTTCACTCCCAGCAATCATCTCAGTTTCCTTCCCTTCCCTCCGTTCTTTCCTCCTCACCTGTCCCTCTGCCGTCCTTACCTCGAGTCACCTGTAATTAATGTGTCTTACCTGCCTGCCCCAAGGTGTTAATTTGGGCAAAACGTTTCCCCGGAGTGGTCCTCTGGTTGATACTGATCGGTCGTCTCTCGCCTGACGTGTGCCATAAACAGGTGATGGTGGTGCCCTCCTTCTCTCTCTTTCTCTCTCGCTCGCTCGTTCTCTCTCTCTCTCTCTCTCTCTCTCTCTCTCTCTCTCTCTCTCTCTCTCTCTCTCTCTCTCTCTCTCTCTCTCTCTCTCTCTCTCTCTCTCTCTCTCTCTCTCTCTCTCTCTCTCTCTCTCATTATTTCCTCTCCCCTCTTTATTCCTTTCCTCTTTTCTTAACTGTTTTTCTACTTTTTTTAATAATTTTTTGGCTTCTTTTTTATATACATTTTTACTTTTCTTCCTTCTTTATTTCTTCCTTCCTTCCTTTCTACCTTCCTTCCTTCCTTTCTACCCTCCTTCCCTCCTTCCCTCATTCATTCTTTCCTTCATTTCTTCCTTCTTCCTGTTCTCCTATCATCCGCTTAGCCGTGCATCCTAAACACACACACACACACACACACACACACACACACACACACACACACACACACACACACACACACACACACTAATGAGTTCGTCTTCACCTGTGCATTCCTGCGTTCACTTCCTTGTCTTCCTCACCTTTCCGCCTCATTTCCTTAATTAACGAACGAACGAACGAACCCCAGGTGTGTTTTAGTCCCCAGGTGAAGGGAGACGAGAATACTAAGAGAGAGAGAGAGAGAGAGAGAGAGAGAGAGAGAGAGAGAATATTGTGTGTCGCTCAGGTCCACTTAAAGAGTCTCCAAGGTTGTTAAGTCACTTTAGTTGTCTCCTTCATGCTCTCTTGCTCTCTCTTTTCCTCCTCTCTCTCTCCTTTCTTTATCTCCTCATTCCCGTGGTTTTTCTCCTCCCCTTCTTTATTTACTCTCCTCTTAATCACTTTTATTTACCCCCCCCCCCTCTTTCCCTTCCTCTTCCTCCTCCATCCTTCCCTCCTTTTTCCTCGTTTTCCTTCTCTCCTCTTCTGTTTTATCTCTCTCTTCCTTCAGTCTTTGCATCTCCCTTTATTTCTCCTCCATTTCCGTTGGTTATTTTATCTCATTCCCGTCTTCGATACTTCTTAACTCCTTCCTCTGTCTCATTCTCTTCTCTTCTTTTCTTCCCTTTCCGCTTTCACGTTTTTTTTCTTTCCTCTTTCGTATCTTCTTTTCTTTCCATTCTCTTCTATTCTTTTATAACTTCTTTCTTTATTTATTTGTCAGTCTTTTGCCTTGTCTTCACTCTATCTTCTTTTGTCTTCTGTTTCCAGCTACGAGTCTGTCTTCTCACTCTTCCCATGTCTTGTTTTCTCCTTCCTTTCTCTTTCCTCCTCGAATCTTTTTCTCTCACCTCTTCTTTTATCCTCTCTGTCTTTCACAACGCTCAGTCTTCTTGTGTTTCTTTTTCCTCTCCTTTCTTCTCTTTTGTTCTTATTTTGCTCTCTCTTACGTTTTTCTTGTCTTCTTTCCTCTTTTTTTCTTCCTCCTTCAATCTCTGTTCTTTCGTCTCTCATCTCATCTCCTTTTGCCCTTTATTCTCATCTTCCAGTTTTTTCCTTTTTCCTCCTTTCTTCATCCTCCCCCTTCCTTCATCAAAGCATTTTCCTTTCAATTTCCAGCTTCGTTTTTTTCCTTCCCCTCTTCTCCATCTTCTCTCTTACCCTCACCCCTCTCCTTAACTCTCCTCCTTCTCTTGTTTTCCCTCCTTACTTCCCTCCTTCTCTTCTCTTCTTTCTTCCTCTCAGTATTTAATCCAGTGTTTTGGTTTCCTCCCTCTTTCATTCCTTCTTTATTTTTTTTATTTTTTTTACCTTAGCTGTCACCTTTAACTTATTTTTGTTCCTCGTCTCTCGCATGACACTTTCCCTTTTTATTTCATTTCCAACTTTTCGTCTATTTTTTTCTTTCTTTTCTCATTCATGCCTTCTCTCCCCTTCCATTTCATACCGTTTCCCTTGCTTTCCCTCTCTCCAATTCCCTCTTCTGACCTCGTGTTTACCCATTCCTTTCCACCGTGTTAGATAGCCCCTTCTTCCGTCCCATTCCCCACTTCAAATACCTCCTCCTCCTCCTTCTCTTCTCCTTCATTTCCCTCTCTCCAAATTCCTCAGCTAACCACGTCTTCACCCATTCCTTTCCGCCATGTTAGCTCCTTCTGTCCCATTCCCCTCTCAAATACCTTCTCCTTCTCCTCTTCCCTTTCATTTCCCTCTCCATATTTCTCATCACACAATGTCTTCACTCCTTCCTTCCTGTCATTTTTCTTCTACCCCATTCTAGCAAAAAGAAGAAGGGGGAAGTGAAACCATTATTATTCCGTGACAACCTATCCCATACCTAAGTCTTCGTTCCTTCTTGTTGCCTTCCCCTTCCTTCCCCCTTCCCTTTCCCTCCCTACCCCTATAGTAGACTCCCCATTACCCTCCCCCATTCCTAGGTCTTCGTCCCTTCTTGTTGCCTTCCCCTTCCTCCCCCCTTCCCTTTCCCTCCTTACCCCTATAGTAGACTCCCCATTACCCTCCCCCATTCCTAGGTCTTCTATCCAACCTGTTACCGTCCCCTCTTTCTTCCCCTCCATTTCCCTTCTTTCCCCTTTCTTCTCTCCGTTTTTATGCCCTCCTCTTTCATTCTCCTTTGCTTTTTCAAATCCTCTTGCCTCATTTTTTTTGCATTTTCCTTTAGTCTTTACTCTTTTATTTTTTTTTCTTCTTCCTTTTCTGTTCTCATGTTTTCTTTCCTTTTATCCATCCTCTTCTTGTACCCTCTTTGTCTTTCACAGTTTTCAATCTTCATATTTTTTTCTGTTTTCTCTTTCTCTCTTTGCCTTATTTTTCTCTTTCCCACGTTTCTGTTTTCTTCTCCCTTTTTTTCTTCTTTCATATCTTCTTTATTCCTCTCCTTTCCACTCCTCCTACATGCCTTCTCCTCCCCTTCTCACCTTCTTCAATACCTAGGTCTTCGTCGATACCCGTTACCTTCCCTTGCCTCTCCCCTTTCCTATCCCTTTTTAACCCCTAAGAGAATGAGGTAACGCCACTTAATGTTCCGAGGGTGTAATAACAACTGTAATTTTATCTCCCGTTCTTCAGCATCCTCCTCAGGTAAGAGAGATCACGGGGGCAGGTGAGGCTGGAGCAGGTAGATGATTAATTCCTGTCCCGATTCTGTTTACCTGCCCAGGGAAAGTGGTCTCAGGTGTTCGGTTTCACTTTCATTTCGGAGGGAAGGTTAGGGCTATTGTGTTCGTTTGTTTGTTGTTTGTTTGTTTTTTTGTTTGTTTTGGGTCTTGTTTGGTTTATTTTGTCTCTTCTCGTTTCTCTCTCTCTCTCTCTCTCTCTCTCTCTCTCTCTCTCTCTCTCTCTCTCTCTCTCTCTCTCTCTCTCTCTCTCTCTCTCTCTCTCTCTCTCTCTCTCTCTCTCTCTCTCTCTCTCTCTCTCTCAAAAAAAAAAAAATTTAACTACTCCCTCGATTTTTTTTTCATATTCGTTACTGTGTGAGTTTTATGCGATTCTTACAAGGCATCATTCCCATCTCTCCCTCCTCCTCCTCCTCCTCCTCCTCGTCCTCGTCCTCCTCGTATTCCTCATCATCTTCAAGCTTACTGATAGGGCTCCCACTTTTTCCCTTTTTTTTCCTCGCCCTTTTTCCCCTCCATCTTCAGGCCCATTTTTGAAGTTGAGAGAACCAATTTCTGTACATTTATTTTTATCTCTCCTCCCATCTCCGAGGATATACGAGTGGGTCGGCCTGGCAAAGTTTGTGTCCTGTGTATGGGTGGAGGAGATTGGCTATGTGTGTGGGGTGGGGTGGGGTGGATGGGTGTGTGTGTGTTGGTGGGGGGGTTGTATGTGTGTGTGTGTGTGTGTGTGTGTGTGTGCTCTGCTGATAAGATGGATGCATGAATGAACAAATAAACTAACTGACAAAAAAGTGAGAGTGGCTAAATAAGATCTGATAAACAAGTACTTTTTACCTTCATTCTTCTTTTTCTCCATTTGCTACTCTGATCTTCCACTTCTATGCATTTTTTTAATCTTTTTCTTCTCTACTTTCTACTCTCCCTTTCATCTGTCTCTCCTTATGCTACTCTGATCTTCCACTTCTATGCATTTTTTTAATCTTTTTCTTCTCTACTTTCTACTCTCCCTTTCATCTGTTTCTCCATTTTGCTACTCTGATCTTCCACTTCTATGCATTTTTTTAATCTTTTTCTTCTCTACTTTCTACTCTCCCTTTCATCTGTCTCTCCTTTTGCTACTCTGATCTTCCACTTCTATGCATTTTTTTCCTTTTTCTTCTGTATTTTCTACTCCCCCAATCGTCTGTCTCCTTTTGCTACTCTGATCTTCCACTTCTATGCATTTTTTTCCTTTTTCTTCTGTATTTTCTACTCCCCCAATCGTCTGTCTCTCTTTTTCCTACTTTTATTTTTCACTTCTCTATATTTTTTCATCATTTCTACTCTATTTTTAATCTCCCATTTTCTACTCCTTATACTACGTTTATCTTCCACTTCTAACTCCTACTTCCGTTTTCCTGTTGTCTCTTCTCCTTTCTCCTTTCTACTTCTCTTTTTTATCTTCTTATTCTTTCGTCCCTATTCCCTTTATTCCTACTTCTATTATCTTCTACTACTACTTCTTCAACAATTACCATATTAACGTGGCCTCTGCAGTACCCTTAGCCTCTCTGAAGGGCTCTTGTCGTCGTCATCAGCCCGTTAGTGGAGCGGCCCAAGTTATTTATGGTTTCTTCCCTGATATACGAGACGCTTTGGCTAGCCCGGTGTCCCCCGCTGCCGCCCCTGACCCACGCCGCTGAGGGGAGGCTGATCGGTGGACGGCTGGACTGCCTCTTGGGTAATCTTCGGTGATGGTTGAAAATTGGCCGGTCTCGAACTTGGGTATTGGGAGTCGTCGTGTTTGCTCTGACCATTCTGCCACCGCCCCCATTTCAGACACCATTCTTTTATTTTTATTTTACTACTACTACTACTACTACTACTACTACTACTACTACTACTACTATAACTACTAATACTTTTTCCCTCCTCCCAATTCATTATCACGACCACCACCACCACCACCTCCATCACCACCACCACCACTACCACCACTACCTCTAACACCATTCCCACCCCTCCCCCTAACACCACCACCACCACCTCCACCACCACCGCCACCTCCACCACCGCACCGCCGCCGCCGCGTCTCATCCATCACCTGGGCGACGGTACCTGACACCTGTCTCTCATGAACGCCAATTTGTCGTTTTCTCCGCCTTGGCCGACGACCCTTTCGCCGCCGCCGCCGCCACCCGTTTTCTTCCCCGCACGATTTCCCGTTTTCTTTTTCTAGTCTGTTGGAGTCCATTAAGGGAGGGCTCAGTTAAATTTTGTCTTTTTTATATATTTTCTGTGGCGTGTGTGTGTGTGTGTGTGTGTGTGTGTGTGTGGTTTAGTGATTTTTTTTTTCTTTGGGGTCTGATATCTTGTAATTTTATTTGCTCTCTTTTCTTAAATTTTTTTGGTTTTGGGTAGTTTTTAAACACATCTTTAAAGTTTTGGTTGTCTTTTAAAGTGTTGATATATATTTTTCGGATGGCATTTACTCAGTTATTTTTTTCCGAGTTTGTTATGAATATCCTTTTAATTTTTGCATTTCCACACAGCAAAAGTAAAACATCTCTAAGGCAAATACATAACAAACAACAACAAACAGACAAACACATATAAAGAAGCCCTCTATGTCCTGCTCCCGTAAAGAATATGATGAGGAGAATCCCCCAAAAAGAGTCAAATTCGGTCTGGAAGTGGTCTTAATTATTTCTTTCTTTATCTTTTCTACAATTTTCTTTTTTTCATATATCTTTTTTTTTCTAGGCTGGTGCTCAGGTGTGTCCAGGTTGCCTTAATTACGTTGTTTCGGCTTATAATTAATTTCCTTAGTGCTTTTTCTGCCTCCTTAATGTGGCCACCTAATTGTTTTTTTTGGTTTTAATTATGTATTTTTTGTGTTGCGTTTTTTTTTTTCTCAAGGGGATGTTGTGGGATATCCAGGCTGGTTCCTACTCTTCTTTTCTCCTCTCTCCTTTCTTTCTCTTTTTTTCCTTTTTTTCTCTCATTCGTATATATTTTCCCTTCCTTCCTTCTCATTCCTACTTCTGTTTTCCTGTTGTCTTTTCTCATTTCTCCTTTCTACTTCTCTTTTTCTCTTTTTTCTTTTTTTCTTACGTCCCTATTCCCTTTCCTTCCCTCCTTTTCATTCCTACTTCTGTTTTCCTGTTGTCTCTTCTCCTTTCTCCTCTCTACTTCTCTTTTTCTCCTTCTTTCTTATTCCTGCGTCCTTATTCCCTTTCTGCCTTCTTTTTCCTTCTGTTTTCTTTTCCTTCTCTCTTTTCTCTGTTTCCTCTTTTCTTTCTTCTATCTTCTCCTCTAATTTCTCTGCTTCCACCTTTCTGTGTTCCTCCTCTTCTCTCGTCCCTCTTCTCTCTCTCTCTCGCTAATCAACTTCTTTTTTCTGCTGTTTCGTTTTTATGTTCCTCTTTTTATCTTCTCTCTCTTTCTTCTTCAGTTATTTTCTCTTTCCTTTTTCTCTTCCTCGTCTTTTTATCTTCCTCTCTTTCTTTTTCTTCCTTTTTCTTACTTCTCTTCTTCCTTGTTTTTCTTTTCTATGTCCTTTGTGTGATTATCTTCTCTCCTTCCTTTTCTTTTGCATTCCTTCATCTTCCTTTTTCTTTTCGATCTTCTTTCTGTGTCCTTCTATTCCTCTTCTTTTTCTTTCTTACTTCTTCCTCTTTTTTTCTATTCTATCTTTTTATATGTTCCTCTTTTTCTCCTCTCTTTCATCTTTCTTACTTTTCTACCTCCTCCTCCTTCTCCTCCTTCCTCTCTAGTTCGTTTTTATGTTCCTCTTCTTCTTCCTCTTTTTTTTTACATCCTCCTTGTTATCTTCTTTTCCTTATCTTCCTCTTTCTTACTGTTCTGCTTCTTCTTCCTCCTCCTCCTTCATCTCCTTTCTATGTGGTTATCTCTTTTCCTTATCTCATTACTCTGCTTGACCTGTTTTCTTCTCTTATTCTCTTCCATCTTTCTTACTCTTTTGTTTCCTCCTTTTCCTTTCCAATCTCCTTTCCATGTTCTTTTCTTTTCTCTTCTATCTTTTTTTGCTTCCTTGGTTTCTCTTTTTTATCTCCTTCTCATTATTCGTCTTTCTTCTTCTTTATTCCGTATCTCTTATTTCTGTCTATGTCTTTCCTAGTTCCTCTAAGTCTGCAATAACTTTTTCAATCACGCTCGGTTGGCAATTCTTATATAACTTCGTCCTGTTTAATTATTATCTGCGTTCATTTCAGTCAGTTGAGTTTACCTTCGAATGATATGTTTTCTTTCTTCATTATATTTTCGATCTAATTTCCTAAAGTGTGTAAATGTGTGTTCAACGTGTTTGCTTCCGGGTGATGTAACCATTATGTGTGTGTGTGTGTGTGTGTGTGTGTGTGTGTGTGTGTGTGTGTGTGTGTGTGTGTGTGTGTGTGTGTGTGTGTGTGTGTGTTTCCCTTTGCCTGTGTCTTTTGTATGTGTCTGTTTTCCTGTTTGTCTCTGTTCGTTCGTTTCTGTCTGTTTTCCTGTTTTTCTGTTTTTCTGTCTGTTTTCCTGTTATACGGTTTTCCTGGTTTCCTGTTTTTCTGTCTGTTTCCTGTTTGTCTGTACGTTTGTTTCTCTCTGTCTGTCTTTCCTCTTGTCTATCTTTTGTATGAGTGTTTCTGTTTTTCTCCTTGTTTTTGTGTCTTTTTGTTTGTCTTTCTGTGTGTCTGTCTGCCTGTCCGTCTGTCATCCTCAATCTCTATTCATCTGTTTATCTATTCATTGCTCTTATCTCATTTTCTATTCATTACTATTGTCTTGTTTTGGAAAGGCAATCTTGAGGAACCAATATAAACAAAAGCTGCTTATTAGATTTGACCCTCACGTTCCTTTTTTTCTTTTTTTGTTATTTGTTTTGGTTCTGTATATTAGTAATCATCGTGTGAAGTTCCCGTCAACCCGTCCGTCTGTCTGTGTCTGTCTGTCTGTTTGTTTCGTCTTTGTCTGTCTGCCTTTCTGTCTCAGTTAATCGTTCTGTTTGTGTATTTTTTTTTCTTGTCTGTATATTTTCTTGTCTGCTTTTCTTCGTCTGTCTGTCTGTCTGGCTGTTCGTTTCTCTCTTTATATGTATATGTACGAATCGTGTCTGTGTCTATCCCTCCGTCTGTCTGTCTGTCTGTTTGTCTGTCTGCCTGCCTGCCTTTGTATTTCTGGATGTCTCTGTGCCTGTCTATGTGTCTCTGTCTGTCTGTGTGTCTCTGTCAGTCTCTCTCTCTCTCTCTCTCTCT
This sequence comes from Eriocheir sinensis, assembly GCF_024679095.1. Lineage (NCBI taxonomy): Eukaryota > Metazoa > Arthropoda > Malacostraca > Decapoda > Varunidae > Eriocheir > Eriocheir sinensis. Next base: position 7,818,399 of record NC_066560.1, read on the forward strand.
CTCTCTCTCTCTCTCTCTCTCTCTCTCTCTCTCTCTCTCTCTCTCTCTCTCTCTCTCTCTCTCTCTCTCTCTCTCTCTCTCTCTCTCTCTCTCTCTCTCTCTCTCTCTCTCTCTCTCTCTCTCTCTCTCTCTCTCTCTCTCTCTCTCTCTCTCTCTCTCTCTCTCTCTCTCTCTCTCTCGTTATTCCATTTTCTTTACCCTTTCCTTTACCTCTCTTCTTCACCCACCTCTTCCCATCTCATTCCCTCGCTATCCTATCCCTTCCTCTCACTCCTTAATATAAGCCTCTTGCATTGCCCCTCATCTCCCCATTCCTCCCTCTCTCCCCTCTCCCCCACGTACTCACCCTCTCATCCCCTCACAACACCTCACCCACCCCAGAATGTCACCCCCCCTACCCTCCTCACCCTCTCGCTCTCCTCCCTTCACCCTCTCACCCTTTTATTCTCCCCCTTCGCCTCCCTTAACCTCGGTACACTCACTGAGATTGCTTTTCCCCCTTCCTCCTCCTCCTCCTCTCCCTCCCTTCCTCCCTTCCCCCCTTATCTCTCATTCCCTCCCTCCCTTTCTTTCCTGAGCTTTTGTTTGGCTCTCTCTCTCTCTCTCTTTCTCTCTCCTCTCTCTGTCTCTCTCTCTCTCTCTCTCTCTCTCTCTCTCTCTCTCTCTCTCTCTCTCTCTCTCTCTCTCTCTCTCTCTCTCTCTCTCTCTCTCTCTCTCTCTCTCTCTCTCTCTCTCTCTCTCTCTCTCTCTCTCTCTCTCTCTCTCTCTCTCTCTCTCTCTCTCTCTCTCTCTCTCTCTCTCTCTCTCTCTCTCTCTCTCTCTCTCTCTCTCTCTCTCTCTCTCTCTCTCTCTCTCTCTCTCTCTCTCTCTCTCTCTCTCTCTCTCTCTCTCTCTCTCTCTCTCTCTCTCTCTCTCTCTCTCTCTCGTAAAGGGGAGCCATAACCCCTCTCATAGTGGCCGGGAAAGACACAGATTGGAGGAAATTAAGTCGTTTTTTCCTCCTCTCTCCTTCCCTCCTTCCTTTCCTCCCCTTTATTTCCTCATTAATTTTTTTCCCTCGCCTCCTTTCCTCCACTTCCTCGTCTTTTCCTTTCCAGGCTCGTTTTTTTTCCTTCCTGCTTCTCTTCCTTCCTTCCTTTTGTCTTTTTTTGCTATATTTTCTTTTCTTTATTTTCTTCTCTATCAATTCTCTCATTACTTTGGTTCCTCATTTTCCTCTTATTGCTCTCTTCTTCCCTGTGTGCCATATTTGTATTCTTCCTTTCTTCCTTAGGTTCCTCCTCCTCTTCCTCGTCTTTGTCCTCCTCCTCCTCGTCGTCCTTCTCTTCCTCTTCCTCCTCCTCCTTTTCGATTCCTCCGCCTCTCTCATCATCCCAGTATACCTCCATTCCTTTCTTCTCGCATCCTCTTTCCCTCCCCCTCCCCCTCTTTCTTTCTCTCCCTTCCTCCTTTTTTCCTTCTTTCCTCTTTCCTTCCCTCTCTTTCCTGGAACAACTTTTCCCTCCATCCGCCATCAGCTATTTATTTTTCCTTTCCACTAATAAGGAGGAAGAGGAGGAGGAGGAGGAGGAGAATATTCAGAACACCAAAATGAAGTATGAAGAGAAATAAAAGGAGTAAATTAATTAGCAAGAGGAAGAGGAGGAGGAGGAGGAGGAGGAGGAGGAGGAGGAAAATAATTATAGGGGATCTGGAGGGAGATAAGAGAATGGGGCGCGGCGTGGGGAGGACTGCAAAGTTTAAAGGGAAACTAAAATGAAGAACTGATTGAAAACGGAAAAAAACGTATATGGTCGATTTTCATTAAAGTTTGGTCCAGTTTCTCTCTCTCTCTCTCTCTCTCTCTCTCTCTCTCTCTCTCTCTCTCTCTCTCTCTCTCTCTCTCTCTCTCTCTCTCTCTCTCTCTCTCTCTCTCTCTCTCTCTCTCTCTCTCTCTCTCTCTCTCTCTCTCTCTCTCTATCTCTATCTCTATCTCTATCTATCTATCTATCTATCTTGTTTGAGTCTTTTCTCGTATGACAAGTTACCATACGAGGAAAGACAAACAATTTCACTTGCATCCTCTAGAAAGGCGAAGGGTGCGAGGGGACTTGGTCGAGGGTTATAATTGGATGAAGGTTTTTAATAATGAGGATGTTAATAAGGTTCTGTTGGTAAGAGAACCCGGTAGGACACGTAGTAATGGGTTTAAACTGGATAAACTCAGATTCAACAGGGACATAGGCAAAAACTGGCTCACTAACAGAGTGGTAGATGAGTGGAACAGGCTGGGCAGAGTTGTTGTGAGTGCCAATACAATAGTCACATTCAAAAATAGATTAGATAAGTTTATGGACGGTGATGTTAGGTAGGGTTAGGTTCACAGGGGCTTAGGTACACAGGAGCTGCCTTGTACATGGCTACCGGCCTCTTGCAGACTCCTTACGTTCTTATGTTCTGATGTTCTTTTGTTCTGTCGTTCACCGTTTGCCTGCTTCACCAATTTCTCCCTTTTTTTCTGTTTCCCTTTTTCCTTTCCTTCGCATAATAAGACTTTTCAATTCCATATCTTCTCGTTCTTATTTCATCTTTTCTTTCATCTTTCTCTCTGCGCTGTCTCTGCTTTCACCTGATTGTATCTTTCACCTGTCCTGAGTTGAGGTAATTAATCATCTCACCTCTGGACATATTGGAGTGCTGTGTCTAATATCCTCCCTGTATTTGTATTTTTATTATCTTTTTTTCCTTTCTCTTTCTTTTATTTCCCAGATTTCACCTTCCCCTCACCTTTCACTTTCACATTTTTACTCTAATCACTCTCTTTAACCTCATTTCTCTTTTCTTACCCTCGTTTTCTTGTTTCTCAGCATCTATCTTTATCTATGTCGTTGAGGCTAACAGAATCAGCATTCAATATGGAGGTTCGATGTATTTTTGGATCTGAAGGGAATTGCATGCATAACCAATCTTCAGGAGCTGTTAGTGTAGCCTTGCGTCTCTCATCTCTTATTTCTCTTCTTCCTTCTTCTCCCTCCTTTTCTCACTGATCGTCTCTCACTTCTTTTCTTCTCCCTTCTTCCTTTTTCCCAGCCTTTACTCTCTCCTCGCTTCCTGGTCTTTCTTTACTCGTTCGTGTCTCCATTTATTACCATCCCTCCTTTTGTTTTTCCTTTTTTCTCCTTCCGTCTTCCTCTCTTCGTTTCTCTTGGGGGTTTATTCTTTTTTTGTTCCTCAAACTTTACTCTCTTGCTACCCTCGTTCTTTCCTCCAGTCTTCCTTCTTCCTGTCTTTTAGTTTTGCTCTTCCTTCTACCCTGCCTCTCTCCCTACCATCTCTCCTTTTTTTGCTCTTTTTCCCTCCTTCCATCTTCTCTTCGTTTCTCTTGGGGGTTATTCTTCCTTTCTTCCTCAAACTTTACTCTCTTCCTACCCTCGTTGTTTCCTCCAATCTTTCTTCTTCCTGTCGTCTACGCTGTCTCTCTCCCTACATAATGCTTTTCTTCCATGTTCTGCTCCTCTTCTTTCATTCATTATCTTCCCACTCCTCGGTTCCTTCTCTCCACTTCCTTTCTCTCAAGACTCTGGTTTTCTTCCTTCTGACTGACCTCTTGCAGACTCCTCATGTTCCTAGTATTCTTATTTTTGTATTGTGTTTTTAGTTTGCTTTGTTATTTTGTTTTGATGTCTATTTTGTGTTTTATTTGCCTGATGTTGTCTAATCTTTTGTTGGGTTCCTATGTGTCTCCTCCTCCTTCTCCTCCTGCTCCTCCTCCTTCTCCTCCTTCTCCTCTTTCTTTCCCTGTTCTTTGTTTTCTTTTCTTTCGATTACATTCCCTGATACGCATTCTTCTTCACGTCGCATTCCGCCCTCGCTCAGTCCCGTCACGCTCCCCGAAGCATTCCTTGAGGCACCCCTGCAAACACAACTCTCTCCGAGGAAGTTTTGTCTTACTACGAGCTCCTGCAACCTCCTCCTCCCCCCCCTCCCCCTAGCGCCTTTATCCAATTTTCTTTTTCATTTACTTCTTAAACACTGGTGAAGGAAGACAAACGGGAAAGAGAAGAAGGAGGAGGAGGAGGAGGAGGAGGAGGAAAATGAATTGGAGGAGGATGAAGAAAAGAGGAAACATATTGACAATAGCCCGTAACGAGACATCGAGGGCAAAAAAAAAAACCAAAAAAGATATAAAAGAAAAGAAATAACCCTTAGCGACACATGAAAGGCAAAACAAAAAAAAGAACAAAAGAAAAGAAAAACGACAAAGAAAAAAAGTAAAGAAAACGGGGACACAGGAATTTAGTATTTCTCGATAAACACACCAACATACCCCATCAGGGAAGCTTTCAACATAACAACACGCCTACGTATATGTGAGAGGCGGAGGCGTCTAAAATTACCCACCGTAGTTTCTCTAGTCTATTCAGTGTTAGTCTCTGTAGTTTACGAGTGTTAGTGTCTATGTTGTTGACCTCTGTTTTGTCTAATGTTGACCTCTGTTTTGTCCAATGTTGACCTTTTTTTTCCTCTAATGTTGACCTTTTTTTTGTCTAATGCTGACCTTTTTTTTTTCTCTAATGTTGATCTTTTTTCTCTAATGTTGACCTTTTTTTTTCTCTAATGTTGACCTTTTTTTTGTCTAATGTTGACCTTTTTTTTCTCTAATGTTGACCTCTCTTGTCTAATGTTGACCTCTCTTTTGGCTACTCTTTACTCTTATCTATTATGGGAGCGGCGAGTAGAAGCCTTTTTTTGTACTCTTTTTGTAGCCCTTGAGTCGTGTCCTTTGATGTAAAAAAAAAGTCGGTTCCACGAAAGCTGGCGGACCTTAACCTTCAGGGGAGAACTCGCGGACTTGGTATCATTGCTGGGTGATAGTCCTGAGGGTAAGTAGCAGAGAGGGAGAGATTGTGGGCTATGTCACGGTAGGTTAGATCTATTAAACAACACCCAATGAGCGATCGGGTTAGATGTTGTCCCGGGATCTGCCTTTGCAACGGCTCCCTGATTTTCTGTTCATTCAATGTTTTCGTCCTTCAACTCTTATTTTCTTCTTCAGTTTTCACTTAACATCTATTTTTTTCACTGATTTTGCACTTGTGTTTTATTAGACTTCTGAACTCTGTGTTTCCTTCCAGAGTGTTTTTCAAGTAACTTTTCCTTTCTTCTATTTTCTCACTTTCCTTATTGCTATTTTTGAGTAGTAAGAAGATGGCGCCACTATAAACACTTGTCTGCGCCATGACGGGCTGGGGCCGAACACCATCCAGGCCCCTCAAGCAAGCCTACCGGCGCTATAGGCCTAGACGTAAAAAAAAAAAGTGTCAGCTAGGTGTTCGTCTGTGTCTTCCTTGTATGGCTGTTGTACAAATGTGTGTGCCTTTCTAATTTCTGAGTATTGTTTGCAGTGCAGCAGGAAATGTTTTAAGTCTTCCACTTCAAAGTCACACATATCACATTTGGCGTCCTCATTTCTCTTCCTCCAGTTAAGATCCGTCACCCAAGCAATGATGCCAAGTCCGCGAGTCCACCCGTGAAGGATTAGGCCGCCAGCTCTCGATTTGATGATATGATTGGGCGGGGAAGTGGCAGATGGAATTCAATGTCGGGAAGTGTAGCATTCTGAGTGTAGGCAGGAATAATCTCTCACACGATTACTCCTTAAATGACACTCCTCTAAGCAAGTCTGGGCGTGAGAGGGACTTAGGAGTACTAGTATGCACTGACCTCCGTCCTAGGGCTCAATGCATTCAGGCTAAAAATCGGACAAACAGAGTACTGGGTTTCATCTCAAGGAGCGTAAGTAACAGGAGCGCTGAAGTCATCCTCAAAATTTACTTAGCACTAGTTAGACCTCATCTCGATTATGAAGTTCAGTTCTAGTCACCCTACTATAGAATGGATATCAAGATGTTAGAATCTGTACTGCCTTATGAAGACAGGCTATTTAAATCTACACTCTCTAGTTGAGTGTACAGGAGCTGCCTTGTATAGGCCAACCGGCCTCTTGCAGACTCCTTACGTTCTTATATTCTTATGAAACCGACTGTAGTTTATTCAATGTAGCCTCTCCCGTCATTAGAGTATCAAGTTTCTATAGTATGTCCAAGGAAAGAGCCTTAAGTCCTTTGTGCTTTACTCGGGGTGCTGTACAGGTGTTAGCCGGTGGAGGCCGCATCGCTGCACACGACTTTCTACTCATGCTCATCCCTATACTGTCCAAACCCCTTATGCAAGAGTTAACCAGCATCTCCATTCTTTCATCCCCTTCACTGGTAAACTCTGAAACAGCCTTCCTTCGTCTGTATTTCCTCCTGCCTATGACTTGACCTCTGCATCCGGAATTGACCTCTCGTTTGGCCAGTCTATATTTATCGCTATATGAGAGGAACAGTTAGCGGTCTTTTTTTTTTTTTTTTACATCTTTTTGTTGCCCTTGAGTTGCTTTCTGTGCTGTAAAAAATAAAGTGCACGGGGGAAAGTGAATAACGGAATGAATAAGGAAACTGTGATACGCGCACCGAAACACACCCACACATCAAACAATTAGCACTCCGGACAACACCTGAACCACAAAACCCTCATTAGCGCCCACACCATTTCATAATCTCCATAATGATCAGTTTTTCCAATCAATTCCTGGTACTAAAAATACATTCTCACATTTCTTGCCTATATCATCACCGAAAGCTAAATATGGAAGGGATTTTCGTGGTATTTCGTGCGTGATTTGGGAGCTTGCGAACTTGTCGTGTTGGAGTGTGGAAACTGGTCCTATGTGTGTTTAATGCCATGAAAGAAAGCATATAATCGTGTCTTCTCTGCATTACAACTAGATAACGAAACACCAGATGGCAGGGAGTCACACACACACACACACACACACACACACACACACACACACACACACACACACACACAGTTAATTAGTTAGTTTATTTATTCCTCCTGCTTTTTTTTCTTTTGTCTTTTTTCTTTTTATTTGTCTCGTTTTCTTTCATTGTTTTTTTTTAGTTTGTTCGTTTGTTCTTTCTTAATTTTTTTTTTCATTTGTTCTTTTTTCTATTTTACACACACACACACACACACACACACACACACACACGCACACGCACACGCCCCTGAACAGCTCTTGGGGCGAAAAAATGTGAAGTCTTCCCTTCTCGTCTTCACCTCTCACTCTCCTGCTAACTCCCGTCTCTCCCCCCTGCTCCTATTCCTCCTTATCCTCTCCGCCTCTCCCCGCCTCTCTTTTTTCTCCCTCCCTCACGCTCCGGTGCCTTCAGACTTACATTGTTGCTCCCAATTTTCCGACCAATTTCTATCCTCCGTCGGCTTTTCGCTGAGACAAATGAAAACCTTCCTTGCCGACACGAACTCGCACGCCGCCGACTGACTGGAAGTGAAGGAAAGAGGGAGAGTGGGCTGGTGGAGACTGAAGAAGAAGAAGAAGAAGAAGAAAAGATAAAGCAAATAGTGATGAAATATGTGTGTAGAGAAGAAACAGAAGAAGGAAGGAAAGAGAGGAGGAGGAGGAGGAGGAGGAGGAGGACGAGATATGGGAGAAATCTAAAGAACGAGAAGGAAAGATAAGAGAAATGACATGAAGGAAAACGGGAGAGTAGGCGGGAGGAAACTGAAGAGGAAGAAGAAGAAGGAAAGATAAAGTTGAATGATGAGAAATGAGTGTAGAGAGGAAACAGGATAAAAAAGGAAGAGGAGGAGGTGGAGGAAGAGGAGATATGGGAGAAATCAGAAGAACGAGGGAAGATAAGGTTAAGAAAGATGATAAATGAGGGAAGAGAGGAAACAGGAGAAGGAAGGAGAGGAGGAGGAGGAGGAGGAGGAGGAGGAGGAGAATGAAGAAGAGGAGGAGGAGGAAGAGATATGGGAGAAATCTAAAGAATGAGAAGGGAAGATAAGATAAATAAGATATGAGTTTAGAAAGGAAAATAGAGAAGGAGGAGGAGGAGGAGGAGGAGGAAAAATGGTCAAAATCTGAAGAGCAGGAGGAAAAAAAAAAGAAAAAAAGTATCGAAAAAATGGAGAAGAGAGGGGAGGAGGAGATGGAGGAGATAAGAAGGAGGAGGAGGAGGAGGAGGAGATATAGAAGGAGAAGAGGAAGTTATTACCGGAGAGATCGATGACAGTTCCTCCCTCCCTCTCTCTCTCTCCTCTCCTCCCTCTCCCTCACCCTTTTCCTTTCCCTCCCTTCTTCTCTCCCTTCTTCATCACTCCCTCCTTCAATCTGTGTCCTTTTCTCTTCTCCCTTCCTCTCTCCTCTTATCTTCTCTCCACTCCTCTCCCTTTTCTCTCCTTGATATGAGTGACGCGGAATGAGAGAGAGAGAGAGAGAGAGAGAGAGAGAGAGAGGAAAAATGCGTATCACTAAAAATAAATACTTCAAACATTATTTTTTTTATCTCTCTCATCCGCGTAAGTGAAACAGCTGTGCGCAATTTTGTAATTACGTTCTTTTTTTTTCGTCATTTGCATGTGAAGTGTGACGATTATCTAGAAGCTGATCTATAAATGGCGCTGTAATGGAGTTTGCAATGATTTTTTCTTTCGCTCTTTGTAATTACTTTCTTTTATTCTGTTTTTATTGTTCATCTTTTTTTCCCTTATTTAACCATCTCTATATATCTTTCGTTCTTTCTATCATTTTTTCCTCTCTCTCTTTCTTTCTTTTTCTCTCTCTTTCTTGCTGTTTTTTCGTGTATGTTTGTCGGATAATCTAAAACTGCTTAAAATTGTCTATCTACCTCTCTTTCTATCTATCAATCTATTTATCTATCTTTCCATTTATATTTGTTTATTTATCTATCTAATAATCCCTCGTTATCAATCCATGTATTATTTTGTATATCTCTACCTATCATTCTGTTAATCTTCTTTTAATTTATCAAGCAATCTACCTCTTTGTACCTATCTATCTCCCCGTCTCCTTATCTATCTATCTATCTATCTATTTATCTACCTATATATCTATGTATCTATCTCTCTGACCTGTATGTTTATTTATTTACTACTATTGAGCGTTTTATCTATTATTTACTATCTGTGTGTGTGTGTTTGTGTGTGTAGGTGTGTGTGTGTGTGTTTGTGTGTGTGTGTGTGTGTGTGTGTGTGTGTGTGTGTGTGTGTGTGTGTGTGTGTGTGTGTGTGTGTGTGTGTGTGTGTGTGTGTGTGTGTGTGTGTGTGTGTGTGTGTGTGTGTGTGTGTGTGTGTGTGTGTGTGTGTGTGTGTGTGTGAAATGGTCGTAAACACACATTTTTCAATCGTTCTTAGTCCCCTTTAATTACCCGACAAACGTGACCCCTAATTAACGATCACAAAGATGGATTTTTCTCTCCCTTTTAATTGTCTTCTCATCACCTCATTAATAGGCTCTGAATTAGCGAAGTTTTAATTAGTCTTTTTTTTTTATGCGAGACTTGGATTTAACTCATTTGGCTTTGGTATTTTTTTTTTTTTCTCGTTATATTTTTTTTCTATTATCCCACTTTCTTTTTTTTGCATCTCTTTTTGTTTACTTTAATATAGTTTTTCGTCTTATTTTGTTCATCATTATCATCATCATCATCATCATTATCTTCATCATTATCATCATCATCATTACCACCATCATCATCATCATCTTTCCCAACGTTCCTCACCCTCTCTGTTTGATGTCAGTGTACTCCATTCTGCTCTACCCAAGGCTTTAATTTCAACTTCTCACTTCAACTCCTTAACTCTTCCTTTAGTTCAAGTCTGATTCTCTGTTCAAATGGATCTGTGTTTCATCGTGAGGAATATTAGTGCTGGAGGTGTCTCGGTGTTGCCCTCTTGTAGCTGACGTCGTGAGAGGTAGGGAGGAGGCGCAGCAGAAGGAAGACTGTGTTGAAGGTTGTCCTCGTGTGGTGGTTTGGTGGGGTTGTGAAAGGCGGGAGTTGACGGAACGGAAAGGAGACGGACAGACGGACAGGAGACGGACGGACAGACGGACAGGAGACGGACGGACAAGAACAGAATGAATGATGAATATAGGAACTGAACGTTATCGGAGTAATGCTGGAGTCTGCTCATAAACACACACACACACACACACACACACACACACACACACACACACACACACACACACACGTCATTATAGCCGTTGTAAATAGACTAACCCCGTGACAGCATCATTATTAACATTATTTTAAAAGGACACATCATTATAAGAAAAAAAAAAAGATAGAAAAAATATACAATTCTGAGAGGATAAAGGAAACTAATAGATTTAATTAAAACTTTACCTCCCTTGTGGGCGTCTCTCTCTCTCTCTCTCTCTCTCTCTCTCTCTCTCTCTCTCTCTCTCTCTCTCTCTCTCTCTCTCTCTCTCTCTCTCTCTCTCTCTCTCTCTCTCTCTCTCTCTCTCTCTCTCTCTCTCTCTCTCTCTCTCTCTCTCTCTCTCTCTATCTATCTATCTATCTATCTTCGTGTGTGTGTGTGTGTGTGTGTGTGTGTGTGTGTGTGTGTGTGTGTGTGTGTGTGTGTGTGTGTGTTACCTAGTTGTAATTTTACAGGGCCTGGGCTTACGCTCGTGTGGTCCCGTCTCCATATCTGTATTTGTTCAGCTTTTCCTTAAAGTTGTGTGTGTGTGTGTGTGTGTGTGTGTGTGTGTGTGTGTGTGTGTGTGTGTGTGTGTGTGTGTGTGTGTGTGTGTGTGTGTACGTTTCGAGTCAACACAAGCTAGCCAACATTTTTTTTGTTATTTCTTTCGCCTTTTGTTGCTGTTCCCGCCTGTCTGTCTGCCTGTCTGTCTGTCTGTCTGTGATCCCCTCTGTTATAAATCTTTTCCATCTGCGGACAGGTGAGCTTTTGTACCTGAGATTTATTTGTTTTTGTTTTATTTTATCTTTTCCTCTTTTCATTTCCTCCCTTACTCTTTCCGTTTTCCCTCCCTTCTTTTTTTTATTTCATTATTCCTCTTTCTGCTTTTTCTCTTTTGTCTTTTTTCTTTTTATTTGTTGATTTTCTTTCTTTGTTTTGTTAGTTTGTTCGTTTGTTGTTTCTTCATTTCTTTTTTTCTTTTCTATTCCATTATTTTCTTATTTTCCTTTTTTCCTTCTGCTTTTCCCTACATATTTTCCCTCTATTTTTCTACTTATGTTCCTTTCTCTTTCCTTTCCTTCGTTCTTTCATCGCTCTTTATTTTCGTTATTTTTCATTCTCTCATTCATTTTCTTTCTTCCTTATTTCTTTTCCTGTCTTTTTCTTTCCCTCATTTTCTCTGTACTGTCCCTTTTCATTTCTCTACTTTTATGTGTATGTAAAAATAAAAATCTGTTTATTTCTTCTCTTTTCTACATGTATATAATTATTTTCAACACATTTTCACAAGATATATTTTCGTAAACTTCATATTTCGTTTTATTGAGTCACATCTTTTTTTATTAATTGCTACATATATCTTTTAATTTTTCGCTGCCTTTCCTCTGTATATTTAGTTTCCTTTGTTGACCTTTGTTAATCCTTTTAAGCCTTTCCATGTTTCTTCTTTTTATTAATACTCATGTAGCTAAAGACGCGTTAGAGTGCTTGCTATTTTGGTATCATATTTTGATTTTTATTTTCTGGTGCTTATTCATGGTTGTATTTTTGTATTTTCATTTTCTTTGTGGCTAAATATAATCCGCCTTAGGAAGAAAAGAAAATGTGAAGTTTTGAATGAAGGGATGATGCAGAGAGGGAGAGAGAGAGAGAGAGAGAGAGAGAGGGAGAGAGAAGAGAAAAGAGAGAACTTTCATTATCTTTTCTACTCCTTTCTCTTATCTTACCTTTTATCTACGCTCCTCTTCCTTCTTCTCTCCTCTTCTCTCCTCTCCTCTCCTTCCCTCTTCTCTCCTCTCCTCTCCTCTCCTCTCCTCTCCTTCTCTCTTCTCTCCTCTCCTCTCCTTTCCTCTTCTCTGCTTTCTTTTCGTCTTCTTCGTCTCGTTCTTTGCCATTTTTCCTACATATCTCCTTTCGTATTTTCCATGTTCGTTCTATCGTCCGTATCGTTCGTGCTTCCCCGCTGACCGCTGATTGTATGGCAGGGACGGATGGCCTTGTATCGATTGTAACACACACACACACACACACACACACACACACACACACACACACACACATGCACTTTTTGCTTTCAGATGTCCATTCAATCTTCGTTTTTCACAACTTCTTTTCCTCCTCCTCCTCTTCTTCCTCCTCTTCTTCCTCTTCCTCCTCTTTCTCTTTCTCTTCCTCCTCTTCCTTCTCCTCTTTTCCTCCTCCTCGTACTCTTCCTCCTCTTCTTCCTCCACCTCCTCCTCCTCCTCTTCTTTTGCTTCTTCTTCCTCTTCCTCCTCCTCCTCCTAATCCTTCTCCTCCTTCTCCTTCTCCTTGAGGGCTCAGCCGTATGAAGAACGATTCAAGCGACTCACCCTCTTCACGCTGGAAAAAAGACGCTTACGATGTGTTATGATACATGTGTTCAACTACCTTAAAAAGTTCAGTAACGTCGACCACTCCCCAGTTTTTTGAGCCACAAACTTAAGAACCAGAAACAACGGTCTACATATTCAAGCTAGGCGATGTAACACAGACATTGGCAGGAGTTTCTTTTCAAACCGAGTCATCCGCCGCTGGAATAATCTTTCCTCAGAAGTAGTAGTGGGTAGGCGGTGGCTGAGTGGTTAGCGTTCTTGTCTCACATTCACCACGCCATGGACAACGTCGGTTCGAATCCCCACGCTACCACCTGGGATTTTTCAGTCACCGCCGAGTGGCCTAAGACTACCCACATGCTGTCCTGAAGACCATCCATCAATCCGGACTCTAGAAGAAACCGTCCAGTGAATCAAGAATGAGTTCCTGGGGGCAGCATGACCCAAGAACAGGCACCACTATAAAAAAAAATTGTCTGCGCCACGACGGGCTAGGGCCGACCATCTGGCCCCTGAAGAAAGCCTACCGGTGCTTTAGGCGGGGAGGTAAAAAAAAAAAAAAAAAAAAAAGTAAATGCCAATCCCATCAACTCTTTTAAAAATCGATTCGACCGTCATTTCATTGTGACAGGAGTAAATTGAATACCGAGGTGCTTTCATCTACTCTGCGGCAATGAACAGCTGTCGAGCAGATTAAATCACCAGAGTGGGCAATCTCGTAATGAGCCAATATGCTTTCTGTTGCCTGCATTCCCATGTTTCCATGTTTCCTCCTCCTCCTCCTCGTATTCCTCACCCCTCAGGAAAGGGCTGCCGGTCTAATTTTCTTTTTAAATGCAAATGCCATGACTTTTTACCGTCCACTGCTCTTTCCCTACCCAGGAAGAGAGGAGGAGGAGGAAAAGAATAATAAGAAAGGAAAAAAGGATGATTAGGATGAGGAGGAGGAGAATAAGAAATAATATGAAGGGGAGGATATATAACTCAGAAGCAAAACTGGTGAAGTGAAATATCAGAGTAGACGAGTGGAAAATTCTCACTTCTCCTCCTCCTCCTCCTCCTCCTCCTCCTCCTCCTCAACCTGCCCCCATGGCTTTATAATTAGATGCACGGTGTTGATTGCTTTCTTTTCCCCTTCGACGCGCCTTAAAGAGATGAGTCCATTAGCGGGGCGCCGATGACTCATTTTACGACCATTAATTATATATATTTATCAGTGTTTTTTTCATCATTCGTTTTATTTGTGGCGATATTAATGAAAAGTGGAGGTGGTAATGGTGGTAATGGTTCTGGTGATGGTGAGTGTGTGTGTGTGTGTGTGTGTGTGTGTGTGTGTGTGTGTGTGTGTGTGTGTGTATCCATAAGGCATAAAATAGTGTTACAAAATGGCTAATGTAAACATGAAAAGGAAAACTATAGATTGGTTACCATTTTCTCTCTCTCTCTCTCTCTCTCTCTCTCTCTCTCTCTCTCTCTCTCTCTCTCTCTCTCTCTCTCTCTCTCTCTCTCTCTCTCTCTCTCTCTCTCTCTCTCTCTCTCTCTCTCTCTCTCTCTCTCTCTCTCTCTCTCTCTCTCTCTCTCTCTTTTATATTGCCTAGTGATAAATTACGTGTAGGCAGATATTGGTTTCTGATGAGCCTACACACACACACACACACACACACACACACACACACACACACACAGACACACACACACACACACACACTGCTCTTCCATATTTCCTCCTCCTCCTCCTCCTCCTCCTCCTCCTCCTCCTCCTCCTCCACCTCTCCTCCTATTTAAAAACCGAGCCATTCTCACTCCCTCTCTAAGATTAATGGAGTAATGAAGTGACCTTTTTTTCCTACGAGAGAGAGAGAGAGAGAGAGAGAGAGAGAGAGAGTGACGTGATAATAAAAGTTTTTCTGTCTCGTGATAATATCTCGGTGATGGCGTCCTCCTCTTCCTCCTCTTCCATCTCCTCATTTTTTTCCATTTTTTTCAATACTATCTTCTCTTCCTCTTCTATTTCCTATTTATTTTTGTCTTCCTTCTCTTCGTTTTCGTCCTTTATTTCCTCCTAGTTTTCCTCCTCCTCCTCCTTTTCCTTTTGTGTCTCATTCTCCTTTTTTCTCTTCGTTCTACTTCTCTTCTTGTTCTCCTTGTTCTTTTTCTTCTTCTTCGTGTTCTTGTTTTCTCCCTATTTATCTTTCTCTTGTTGTCTTCTGGTTCGTTATTTTATGTCTACTTTATCTTGTCATTTTTCATCCTCATCTTTATTCTTGCTTCTTCCTCCCCCTTATCATCTCATTCCCTTTCCTTTTATATTTTCTGCTCAATCTCTTCCTCTTCCTTCTTCTTATAACCTTCTCTTCATCCTAATCCTCTGTCTGGCTTCTTCCTTTCCCTTCTCAGCCTCACTCCTCCTCCTTATATATTCCCTACTCAATCTCCTCCTCTTCCTTCTTATGTTTCTTCTCTACCTTATCTTTTTCCTCCTTCTCTTCCTCTCTCTCCTGTTCTTGTCGTCTTAATTTTCTTCCTTTTTCAGTCATTATCTTCGTCTCTTTCTAAGTTTATTTTATTATTCTTTTATATTTGTCACCTTTTTCTTCTTCTTTCTTCACCTCTTTTCTTCTGTTTTTCTTCTTTCTTCCCCTTCTCAATAGCCTTCCTTCTCCTTATATATTCCTACTCCATCTTCTTTTTCCTTATTTTCTTCTCTTCCTCCTCCTTTTCTTCCTTTCCCTCTCTCTCCTGTTCTTGTCTGCTTCGTTTTCTTTGTTTTTATTATAATCTTCATCTCTTTCTAAGTTTGTTTGTATTAGCTTTTTATTTGCCATGTCTTGGTTCTCTTCCTCCTCCTGTTTTTATTTCTATTCCTTTGGCTTCGTTTTGTTTGTCTCTTCCATTATCAATATCATATCTAAGTATTTTCTCTCGTCTGTTTTTATTTATATTCTATTTTCACCATTATAGTGTACGTGTTTGTCCTTTGGTGACCTCCCGTGCTACAATATCCATGCAGAGATTTCTTCAATATTCGCTGTCTTTTATATATTTGTTCTCTGAAACATTCGAGTTGAGTCTGTATCACTTTTATTTCTCGCAGTCCTTTTTTTCCTTTTTTTTTGTGTGTTCGTGTAGCTATCACTATGACTACTACCACCACCACCACCGCTACTGTCAACACCACCACCATCACCACCACCACCACCACTACTGTCACGACCACCTACACCACCACCAATACCATCATCTCCATCACCACCATCACTACTACAGTCAACACCACCATCACCACCACCACCACTGTCAAAACCACCACCACCACCACCGCTACTACTGTCAACACCACCACCACCACCACTGTCAAAACCACCACCGTCACCACCACCGCTACTACTGTCAACACCACCACCACCACCACTGTCAACACCACCACCACCACCACCACTGCTGTCACCACCACCTACACCACCACCAATACCATCATCTCCATCACCACCATCACTCTCCTAACTTCATCATCACCATCACAACCATCACTCACGTTCATCTCCAACACTAATATCACCACTGCCATAACCAATACTCTCACCTACCATCACCACCACCCTCTAGCGCCACTGTCAATACAAACACCATCAACACCATCACCACCAATCAGTGTTCGCCATTCATCACCATCATCATGCCTTCACTTTTTATATTATTGCTCTTCGTTTTGTGTTCCAGTGGCCGAGTTTATTGTGTTATTTCTGTTATTTTTTTTTTTTCACCAGAGTTGAAATATTGGACGGATCTTCTGCTCTGCTTCTTCGGCATCTGAATTTGTCACTGTTGTTGTCATCCTTATTGTTGTTGTTGTTGTTGTTGTTGGTGGTGGTATGTTGTTGTTGTTGTTGTTGTTGTTGGTGGTGGTGGTGGTAATTTTTTTCTTGTGATACCTACAGCTTTTTCTTTTTTCTTTTTTTAATTTCTTCATCGTTACCAACACCAACACCCGAAATTGACCTCTCTGCTGACCTCTCTTTTTCTTTCTTTTGTCAGAGCAGGGTATAGCGGACTTTTTTGTAGTTGTTTTTGTTTTTTTTATTTCCACCCTTGAGCTGCCTTCCTTGCTGTAAAAACAAAACAAAAAAAAATAACATATAGTCCTTTGCTTCCATTTATAATTACCAATACCCCAAACAGCTTTCCCTATTTTATTGCCAACCCCCCAAGCAGCTATTTTCCATTGTATTCCATTAATTTATCAGTTTTCTACCAACCCAAACAACTACTTTCCATTTCAGAAGTTTTACCCATATCCCGATCCAGTTCCTTCCCATTCTCTACGTTACCAACACAGCCCCAAACGGCTCAGCTCTTGCCCATGTCTTCAGCGTTGCCAGCTTACCCAAAACAGTCCTTCCTCGTTTGTTTTTATAATACCACCACCACCAAAAAGAAAATGAAGAAGAAGAAGAAGAAGAAGAAGAAGAAGAAGAAGAAGAAGAAGAAGAAGAAGAGAAAAAGAAGAAGAAAAAGGAGGAAAAGTAGAAAACACATGAAAAGAAAGAGCAAGAAGAACAAGAAGAGTAGGAGGAAGAACACAAAAACAAAAGGATGTAAAGACGAAGACTTATGAAGGAAACAACAACAACAACAACAACAACAACAACAACAATAGTGCTTTTTCGGCTGGCAATATTCTCCTTCACGGAAACGGTTCACTAATAACCACTCGGCTTTGCGTGAAAGGACCCTTACTCGCATTATTACCTGTGCTTACCTGGGCAGTTCCGGCGCCCTTGAACAAGCATGCGAGTCTTCACTATTCCACTCACCTGAGGAAAACGATATTAGGGGTAACATTTTAAACACTCTTTTTCACGTACAGGTTTCTTTCCACTCACCCATTCGCCTGTGTGTGTGTGTGTGTGTGTGTGTGTGTGTGTGTGTGTGTGTGTGTGTGTGTGAGGCAATAATAACCGCCCACACCTGAGGAAAATGAAGGTTAATGGTGTGTGTGTGTGTGTGTGTGTGTGTGTGTGTGTGTGTGTGTGTGTGTGTGTGTGTGTGTGTGTGAAGGGAAGAGTGAGGGCGTTGATAAGAGACAGCAGTGTAATGGGGAGCCGTGAATGATGGATGAGGAGGGAGAGAAGGAGAGAGAAGGGAGGGAGGGAGAGAGGAAGGGAGAAAGGGTCGGAAAGAGCAGGCGCGGGATCGAGCGATAAGTTTGTCTGGAAAATGGAAAAAGGGAGGAGTTAAAAGGGCAATTTGTAAGGTAGAAAGGAAAAAGAGAAAAAATAAGAGAGAAAGGAGAGAGAGAGAGAACAAGGAGAGAAAGATAACAAGAGAGAGAGAGAGAGAGAGATAAAATATAATATAATAGAAGAGAAGAGAAGAAGTTAATGTTAAAGAAAAACGAAAGAAGAAAGGAGTTGAAAATGAAAATGAAATAAAGGAAAGAAAGATAAAGAGACAGAGGAAGGGGATGAAAATTATGAGAAAAAAAAAAAACTAAATAAAGGGAAGAGAAAATGAAGGAACGACCAGAGAAAAGAAAATAGGGAGGGAAAAAGGCGATGAAAATGAGATATGGTGAACAGAGGGAGAAGGAAGGATGGAATAGGAGTAAATGAAAGAAATAAAAGAAAATATTATAAGGGGAAAAGAAAGAAAAAGTGAAGAAAAAAGGAATGTAGAGAAAAGGATAGCGAGAGATAAAAAATGAGAAATAATGAGAAAGAGAGGAAGAGAGGGAGGGAAGGAAGGGTTGAGATAGAGATGGATGGAAGGAGGGGAAGAAAAGGAATGCAGGAGGATTTTGCAAGTCGTGAAGTACAGACTGACAGACACAAAGATATCCATTGGACCCACTCATGAGATCAGCATATTTTTCTCTTTCTCTTCCTCCTCCTCCTCCTCCTCCTCCTCCTCTTCTTCCTCCTCCTCTTCCTATTCCTCCTCCTCCTCCTCCTCCTCCTCCTCCTCCTCCTCTCTCCGTTCACTCTTTCTTGCTTCTCTCATTTGCATATTTTTTTATTTATTTTAATTTCGTTGTATCTCATTATTTTGTTTCTTCCCACTCTCTCTCTCTCTCTCTCTCTCTCTCTCTCTCTCTCTCTCTCTCTCTCTCTCTCTCTCTCTCTCTCTCTCTCTCTCTCTCTCTCTCTCTCTCTTGTTTTTTTCTTCCCTTTCTTCTCCCCCTTTCGTTTTGCAAGTCTCCTCTTCCTTTTTCTTTTTATTATCTCTTTTCTCTCCTAATGATGCTTTTTCCTTTACCTGATCGCCTTACATTGGCTCTCTCTCCTCTTCTTCCTCCTCCTCCTGCAAACAAATTGGTTGGCTTCATCGGACGAGTCTTTAATAATAAATCGGAAAAAGTAATATTAAAACTGTATAATTCGCTGGTTCGACCCTGTCTAGAGTACTGTGTACAGTTTTGGTCTCCCTTCTACAGAAAAGACATAGAAAAATTGGAACGGGTTCAACGAAGAGTAACAAAGATGATTCCTAGGTTGATAAATTTATCATATGAACAAAGGCTTAAAGAAGTAAATTTATTCAGTCTATCAAAACGAAGAATGCGAGGCGATCTAATAGAAGTGTTTAAAATGTTTAAAGGATTCATTGATATTAATGCGGAAGATTACTTTACAATTGATCGATCAAATAGAACAAGAAGAAATCACAATTTGAAGATAAGTGGTAAAAGATTCTCGTCGCACGAAGCTAAACACTTCTTCTTCAATCGAGTTGTTAATGTTTGGAACTCTCTACCCTGTGATGTCGTTGATAGTACAACAGTTACGGCCTTCAAGAATAGATTAGATAAGTGTTTTGAATCCAACCAGCAACTAAGATATTACTCATTGTCGTAATAACGTTAAGTTCTTTCGAATACTGGTGTCCTTGTCCGCTTTTATCGCCCGGTTAGTGGTAGCAGTAATGGTAGTTCTTTCCTCTTTCCTCACATAATTTCCATGCAGTTTTTCCATGCTGCGTGGTTCTTTTTCCTTTCCTGCCAGCTTTGGCTGGAGGGCCACGAAGATGATACCATCACTGAGGACGAAACCCTATGAAGAACGACTCGAGCGACTCAACCTCTTCACGTTGGAAAAGAGACGACTGCGGGGAGACATGATACAAGTCTTTAAGTACCTGAACAAGCTCAGCAACGTTGATCACTCCAAACTCTTCACGCTACAAACTAACCTGAGAACAAGAAACAACGGAAAAACAATTCAAGCAAAGCGATGCAATACCGACATCGGCAGGAGTTATTTCTCGAATAGAGTTGTTCGCCACTGGAACAGCCTTCCTGCAGAAGTGGTTAGCGCAGAGACCATCAACTCCTTCAAGAAACGCATTGATCGCCACTTTGCTGCAACAGGAGTGAACTGAACGTACCCAAGAGTAGGTACACAAGTGCTTTAATCCTTCCCTGCAAGCCACTCCTGTGGCAAACGGATTGATTAAATCACTGAACGCAGGCAGCCTAGTAATGAGCCAACAGGCTTTCTGCTGCCTGCTAGTCCATGTTTCCATGTTTCCATTTTTCCTCCTCATCTTCATCCTCCTCCTTCTCCACCTCTCTTCACACCTGTTGTTTTCTCTTCCCTCCTCAACTCCGTAAGAAAGAATACTGGTCAACCTCCTCCTCCTCCTCCTCCTCCTCCTCCTCCTCCTCCTCCTCCTCTTCCTCTTCTTCCTCCTTATCTGCGTCCTTTTGTAATTCATGGAAATGTTTCTTTCTCTTCCCGTTCTTCTTTTGTGTATTCGTCTTTGTCTGTCTGTTGTCCCTGTCTGTCTTCTTTCCGTTTGCTTCTTTGTCTGTCTGTCTCTTTGTCTATTTCTTGGTCTGTCGGTCTTTCAATTTGCCTATGCTTGTCTTTGTCTGTCTGGACGTGTGTATGTCTGTCTGTCATTGCGTCTATATATATCCTTCGCTTTACAGAATAGATAATAACTTCAATGGAATTCCAAGAGCAAAAATAGCATTAAAACTGACTTCCCATAAAAATAAAAATAAATTGTAATCGGTTTGCTAGGTTTATGAAAGGGCGTGGGTGCATGTGTGTGTGTGTGTGTGTGTGTGTGTGTGTGTGTGTGTGTGTGTGTGTGTGTGTGTGTGTGTTGTGGGTTTCCTTTGCGTTTTCTCTTCAAAAGCACCATTACACTGAGACAGACAGACAGACAGACAGACAGACAGACAGACAGACAGATAAACAGACAGAAATTGAGACCTGTCCGTTGTCACACGAGGCGTCAGGGGAAAGATTGTCGAGGCTGAACCAACTTTCTCTCCCTCTCGAAATAGCTTTGCAACACGAATAGAAAAAAAAATCATAAATAGAAAAAGAATATAAATAGAGTGACAAGAAACAGAAATAGAAAATGGGGAAAAATGGAAAGAAATAGAAATAAACAAAATGATTATAACAGCGAATAAAAAAAAAAGTGGATTAGCCAATATAAAAGGGGGTATCAGAATGGACACTTTTTTTTTTTTTTTTTTACATCAAAGGACACGGCTCAAGGGCAACAAAAAAAGTACAAAAAAAAAGCCCGCTACTCGGCTCTCCTGTAAAAGATAAAAGTAAAGAATAGCCAAAAGAGAGGTCAATTTCGGGTGGAGATGGAAGGGCTGTATCGGAGACTGCATTACCGATCAAAATGAAAGAGACCAGCGAATGAAAAGAAGGAAAAGGGGAGACGCGTGTGAAAAGAGACCCTCAGATGACTTACGTAGAAAAATTAAGGTATGCACGTATGAATGAATGAATGAATCTGTAAATGGATTGAGAAACAGGTGGAAACAGGTACACAGAGTCAACGATACATAGTCAGAGATAGAGACAGATAGAAACATATAGAAACAGAGATAGAAAGACAGGGATAGAGATACAAACAGATAGATGGATGAAAATAAATCTGAGGCATACATCGAGAGGTAAATGAAGGGAAATATAAATTCAACCCAACTTATGGTTATCAATGTGCACGATCGAGATACTGACGGAGACCAAAGCATTAACCGAGTTTTACATTGATCCCTCGGCGTCCTTTTAACGACTTGGTGGAACTACTGAAACAACTGTATCTTCCGTGTCCTCCATGTATATCTATGTATCTTCAATGTATCCTTGTTGAAATAAGAGGAAATAATCGTTTGTGAAGAGAGAGAGAGAGAGAGAGTTTAAAATGGGAGTGCAAAAATGAAAATTCCACAAATCCACTTGAAAACGAATTTAATCTTTTTACATTTCTCTCTCTCTCTCTCTGCCTCTACTTCTGTATCAGAGTATTATGTATGTTTGATGTTTTTTTTCTTTTTTAGTTTATTAGTCATGCGTCAGATTAGAGAAACGCGATCATTGGGTTAAATCGTAAGATACACTTGGATCATCACTCTATCGTCCCTTTCACTGGTAATCTCTGGAACAACCTTTTTTTTCTAGTTTAATTTTGTTTTTCTTTGTAATGCGTCAGGTTAAAGAGTGTTCATTGGGTTAAATCGTAAGATACACTTGGGTCATCACTCTATCATCCCTTTCGCTGGTAAAGTCTTGGACAACTCTTTTTTTTCTAGTTTAATTTTGTTTTTCTTTGTAATGCGTCAGGTTAAAGAGTGTTCATTGGGTTAAATCGTATTTTTCTAGTTTAATTTTGTTTTTCTTTGTTAATGCGTCATATTAAAGAAGAGTGATCATTGGGTTAAATCGTAACATAAACTTGTACAAACACTCTATCATCCCTTTCGCTGGTAAAGTCTAGGACAACCTTTTTTTTCTTGTTTAATTTTGTTTTTCTTCGGTAATGTGGCGTCAGGTTAAAGAAAACGGATTATTGGGTTTGCTCATAATATAAACCTGTGCCTTCTCTCTATCATCCCTTTCACTGGTATACTGTAACAGCCTTATCATATAGTTTACGTTAGGTTTATTGGCAATGCTGCAGGTTGAAAAAAAGTGATCATTGGGTTTAATCTTAATCTAAGGAGCAGTGAGTAGCGGGCTTTTATTTCACATTTGTTTCCTTTTTTTATACCCTTGAACTGACTCCTCTGCTGTAAAAATAATAATAAATAAATAAATAAATATATAAACTTATAACTCCACTCTTTCATCCCTTTCACTGGCAAACTCCGGGACATTCTATTATCTCCTTTATTTTGTGTTTATTGGTAATACGTCAGGTTAGAGGAAAGTGATCATTGGGTTTAGTCATAATTTAAATACCTACCTTCACTCTTTCATCCCTTTCACTGGCAAACTCCGGATCATTCTTTAATCTCCTCTATTTTGTGTTTATTGGTAATACGTCAGGTTAGAGGAAAGTGATCATTGGGTTTAGCCATAATTTAAATATCTACCTTCACTCTTTCATCCCTTTCACTGGCAAACTCAGAAATACCTTTGAATCAACTCTTCCCTCCTGCCAGTGACACACCCCATCAAAGAGGAGTTATCAAGACGCTTCTGGAACTAATTAAATTCTTCTACTCTTCGCTATTTCCACGAGCTTCGCCAGTGGGCTTATATAGTTCCTCCTTTTGATGGCTTTGAGCTGCTTCCCTTTCTGTATTAATAATATTCTTTTCTTTGTGGGAACAGAAGCTTGCGGGAATATTTTTTTCTTGTACCTCTTATTTAGCATTCTTATTTTTCCCTCTCTGTCTTTCTCTGTCTCTCTCTCTCTCTCTCTCTCTCTCTCTCTCTGTCTATCTATTTATTTGTATCTATCTGTGTCTGTCTCTCCTTAACCTTGCAAGAGAATATCACGTACAAATGCCTGGTGAACAGAAAAGTAATAAAAAGTAAAGAAAAATAAAGAAAAAGTAAAGAAAAAGTAAGAAAAAGTAAGGAAAAGTAAAGAAAGATTAAGAAAAAGTGAGAAAAGTAAAGAAAAATAAAAAGTAAGAAATGTAAAGAAAAATAAAGTAAAAGTAAGAAAAGTAAAGAAAATAAAGAAAAAGTAAGAAAAGTAAAGAAAAATAAAGAAAACTAAAGAAAAATAATGAAAAAAGTAAGAAAAGTAAAGAAAATAAAGAAAAAGTAAGAAAAGTAAAGAAAAATAAAGAAAAGTAAGAAAAGTAAAGAAAAATAAAGAAAAAGTAAGAAAGGTAAAGAAAAATAAAGAAAAAGTAAAGCCAAAAAAGGGTATTGAATCACATTTGCATTATTCATCAGCTGGGAAGGAAAACATCAAGGGAAAGATTGCACACAAGGGTAGCGGTGCGTAGTGACCAGTGAAGGAGAGAAACACCTGTGCGCGCGTAAACAAAGGTGTGCAGGAGAAGGGACAGGTGTGCAGGAGGAGGGACAGGTGTGCAGGAGAAGGGACATGTGTGCAGGAGGAGGGACAGGTGTGCGGGAGGAGGGACAGGTGTGCAGGAGAAGGGAAAGGTTGAGGATGATTTAAAGGGAAGAATTCGCCATGCAGGGAAGATGTGTTATTCTCTCGGCCACGTTTGATGGAAAGTTAATTAATCAGTGCCTTTCCTCTTACCTGTCCTTACCTTGTTTCTTTCCCTCCCTCCCTCTCTCTTTCCCTCCCTCCCTCCTTCTCTCTCCCTCCCTCCCTCCACCTCTCTCTTATATTCATCCGAGGGTCTATCTTCCACGATCACGTTACACGCTCTCCTCCTCCTCCTCCTCCTCCTCCTCTATCCTCTTTCCTTCCTCCTACGCTTGATCATTATTCTCCCTCTTCCTACTCTTTTTCCTCTCTTTCTTCCTCCTCCTTCTCCTGCTTCTCTTCCTTCTCCTTTTTCTCCTCCTCTTCCTGCTCCTTATCTTCCTCGTCCTGGTTCTTCTTTTTTCTTCTTTTTCTTTTTCTTCTTTTCTTGTTCTTGTTCTTGTTCTTGTTCTTGTTCTTCTTCCTATTTCTTCTTCTTCTTCTTCTTCTTCTTCTTCTTCTTCTTCTTCTTCTTCTTCTTCTTCTTCAACCTTCTTTCCTTATCCCCCTCTCCCTCTTCCGTCTCCTATTTCACATTCTCTTCCTCCTCCTCCATCTCGCATCTTCCTCCTTCTCTTCCTTGCCTTTCTCCGTTCACTTTAATTCTCCTCCTCCTCCACGATTTCCTCCCTTAATTAGCCCACCTGAGAGGGAAGGGCAGGTAGGAGGTGTCTGGAATTAGTGTGTGCATATGAGAGAGAGAGAGAGAGAGAGAGAGAGAGAGAGAGAGAGAGAGAGAGAGAGAGAGAGAGAGAGAGAGAGAGAGAGAGAGAGAGAGAGAGAGAGAGAGAGAGAGAATCTCTTCTCTCTTCTCTCTCTCTCTCTCTCTCTCTCTCTCACCTGCAGTCTACGTGTAATTAACTGGATCACGATAAATTTAATTGGAATGTCGGAAAGAGATTTTGTTTTACTTGAGCTAATCTTCTTAGTGATAATAATAAACATAATAATAATAGTAATAATAATAATAATAATAATAATAATAATAATAATAATAATAATAATAATAATAATAATAATGATAAAAATAAAGGTATGAGATGAGAGTTAGTTCCCGTGGAAATGTTTGGTGACATGGGGCGAAAAAAATATATATGTAAATGAATGAATATTATTTGAACATGTCAGGGAGAAATATGTAGGGGGAGATGGATAGCTAGATAGACAGAAAGATAGATAAGCAAAATGATAGATAGATAGATAGCTAGATAGACAGAAAGATAGATAAACAAATTGATAGATAGATAGATAGATAGATAGACAGAAAGATAGATAAACAAATTGATAGATAGATAGATAGATAGATAGACAGAAAGATAGATAAACAAATTGATAGATAGACAGATTGATAGATATAGATAGACAGATAGATACACACACACACACACACACACACACACACACACACACACACACACACACACACACACACACACACACACACACACACACACGCAGAGGTATTGGTATTAGGAATGGAAGTCTCATGTTTTTTTTTTTATTAATTATTTATTTTATTATAGACGTGAAAATGTTTTGGTTATGATATTAAAAAAAACAAAAACAGTTGGACAATTTCGCTGCTTCTCTAAATGCATGTGTACGCTGAAAATTCTCTATCTATCTATCTATCCATCTATCTATCTATCTATCTATCTATTTCTGCATACCCACACCTGTTACCTTGTTCTTTTCCAATTAAAAAAAGTAAGCAACGCCAACTCAGTGTTCAGATTGAGATGATACAAAAGTCGCCGTGTTCTGCAGAGGGTTGGGGGGGGATGGGGGTAGGGGGGGGGAGGGAGGGGCAGGATTAGCTGAGATGGTTGATTATTGCCTTCCCTCTCCCTCCTGCACCTCCTCTCTCTTACCTTTCTCTCTCTCTCTCTCTCTCTCTCTCTCTCTCTCTCTCTCTCTCTCTCTCTCTCTCTCTCTCTCTCTCTCTCTCTCTCTCTCTCTCTCTCTCTCTCTCTCTCTCTCTCTCTCTCTCTCTAACTCTCTCTCTCTCTCTTTCTCTCTCTTGTACTTTTTTCCTTTCCTTCTTTCCTTCCTCCCTTCCTTCCTCCCTTCCTTCCTTCCTTCCTTCCTTCCTTCCTTCCTTCTGTCAGTGCTGGGACCCATACTTTTCATCATATATATCAACGACCTAGAACTAGGATTAAAATCCAATCTTTCAAAATTTGCCGACGACACAAAGGTGGGTGGAAGAGGAGAGAGAGAGAGAAATTATAGAGAGACCTGGACCAGATCACTCGGTGGTCAGAAAAATGGCAGATGAACACTACCAAATGGAGGAAGTGAATGCACTTTGGAAAACGGTGGAAGGAGACCCTTCCACCTGCTGAGTAGGGCCACAGGTGTTCCCAGGTAAGCCTTATGATGATTTATGGCGGGCAACCTTCGTGTATATACTCTTTGTTTGTTTGTTTGTTTGTTTGTTTGTTTTATCTGCTCGTCTGTTTCTTCAGTGTCGAGTTTTTGTTTCCTATTTTTCATTTCTTTTTTTATGTTTGTCCGCCTGTGTGTTTGTGTGTATGTGTGTGTATCTTTTTTTCTATCTTTTTTTTTATTGGTGTGTATTTATATCTCTCTCCCTCTCGGTCTGTCTGTCTCTCTGTGTCTTTCATTCTTTTGGACTAACTTTTGTGTCTGGTTTTGTGTAAGGGTTGCAGTCTCTCTCTCTCTCTCTCTCTCTCTCTCTCTCTCTCTCTCTCTCTCTCTCTCTCTCTGTCCGTTTCGTTGTTTTTATTTTTTTCTTGTTTTCCTTTTATTTTTTCTTTCCTCTTGTTTACTTTTACTCTTTTTTATCATTTTTTCTCCTGTTTGTGCCACCTTTCTCTCTCTCTCTCTCTCTCTCTCTCTCTCTCTCTCTCTCTCTCTCTCTCTCTCTCTCTCTCTCTCTCTCTCTCAAGCCAATAAAGGGAGTCAGAGCGAGGTAATCGTCCTCTCCCTTCCCTTTCTCCATTAATATTCAAGACACACTCGCAGGTAACGTCTTCCACGGCAGTCTAGGGTAACCAGGTGTATTATTTTAGGCTCAAGACTCTTTGTAGCGTTCCAGCTCTTGCCGCTCCACTAAGACGAAAGAAAATGGATTATGGGCCTCTCTTTTGGTAGGCTTCTTTAAGTGGTTGGTGGGGCGGGTTTGGGGTGGAGAAGGGACGGGTAGAGGTAGGAAGTGAAGGAGAATGGAGTGGGATATGGGAGGGGGGAATGAAGGGGGAGGTAGGAAGTGCAGGGGAATGAAGGGTAAGATATGAGGGGGGAATGAAGGGGGAGGTAGGAAGTGAAGGGGAATGAAGGGGATGGTAGGAAAGAGAGAAGAGATGGAGGAGAAGGGTGGTAGGAAGTGAAGGGGAATGGAGGGGGAGATGGGAGGGGGGAATGAAGGGGGAGGTAGGAAGTGAAGGGAAATGGAGGGGGAGATGGGAAGGGGGAATGAAGGGGGTGGTAGGAAGAGAAGGGGAATGGAGGGGGAGATGGGAGGGGGGAATGAAGGGGGAGGTAGGAAGTGAAGGGGAGTGGAGGGAAGATGGGAGGGAATGGGGGTAGGAAGTGAAGGGGAATGGAGGGGGAGATGGGAGGGGGAATGAAAGAGAGGTCTGTCTGTGTGTGTGTGTGTGTGTGTGTGTGTGTGTGTGTGTGTGTGTGTGTGTGTGTGTGTGTGTGTGTGTGTGTGTGTGTGTGTGTGTGTGTGTGTGTGTGTGTGTGTGTGCGCTGACTTACTCTTCATTTTCATCATTGCCTTTTTATTTTCAGGTAGAAGAGAGAGAGAGAGAGAGAGGTATAGCGTACACACACACACACACACACACACACACACACACACACACACACACACAAACGAGCTTGTCTCAATCCATTTAACGATACAAATAGAAAAGTCATGCATTCTCTCTCTCTCTCTCTCTCTCTCTCTCTCTCTCTCTCTCTCTCTCTCTCTCTCTCTCTCTCTCCTTCAATTAACATACGAAAGGTAGCTGATGGCTCGTTATCATGTAGAGGAGTGTGGGGCAAGGTGAGGCACGCACCAGATATTGAAGAGCTACGGGGAAGGGTTGTGATCAGGTAGAACTTAATCAATTTCCACACCATCTCGCCCTCGTGACTTTTTGAATGGGAAACTTCGCTGGTTGGGTTTAGCTGTACTGCACTTCCATTTGTCTTCGGGAAACACTACAAGAAATTCAAAAGTAAAGAGTTGGTGTTTTTGTCTTCTTTTCCTCTTATTGTGTTCGTGTTGAAGCCTATCAGATTACTTACATAGAGGTTTGAAAATGTGTTTAGCAGTACGACACTTCCATTAATCCTCAACTGCTTACTTTATTATTGCAAGAAGGAAAGGAAACACTACAAGAATTCCAAAGTAAAGAGAGGCTATGTTTATTTTCTTCCAGGTTTGCGAGTAGAAGCGTATGAAATTAGACTTACTTAAACGTTTGAATACGCGTCTAGCTGTACTAAACTTCCACTTATCTTGAGCTGTTTCCTTTACTGTGAAAAAGAAGAAAAATGCAAGAAATTCGAAAGTATGGAGTGTGTATGTCTTTTTCTTCCAAGCTTTGCGAGTAGAAGCGTATCAAATTAGACTTACATAAAGGTTTGAATATGTGTCTACCTCTACTACACTCCCACTTGTCTTGAGCTGTTTCCCTTACTGTGAAAAAAAGAGGAAATATTACAAGAAATTCGGGAGCAAGGAGTGTGTATGTCATTTTCTTTCAAGGTTTGCGAGTTCAGCTTATTCATTTTCACTTCGGCAAAGGTTTGAATATTTCCCTAACTTAAAACTGGAAATAACTTACTGCCCTCCTTTTCCTTCTCCTCCTTCTTTCCTCTCCTTTACTTCCTCTATTTCCATCTCTTCCTCCTCCCCAGTTCTCGCTCTCACTCTTTCTCTCTCTCGCATATATTCCCTCTAACTGTATTTCTTCCGTTCCTATCTTGTACCTCCTCTTTCCACCTCCTTTCCCTCCTCCTCCTCCTTCTTCCTCTCACATTTATTCCCTCCACCTTTATTTTCCTCCATTACCTTCCTCCACCTCCTCTTTTCTCCTCCTATTCCTCCTCCTCGTCCCTCTCGTTCTCCTCCAGTTTTTGCGTTGTTCCACTTTCATATATATACTTCCTCCCTAATTTCCTGCATCTCCTATTCCCTCCTCCTCCTCCTCCTCGCCGTCCTCTTCCTCCTCCTCCTTCATACCTTTTTCGCGCACACAAAGTCTCTCACCATTACCAGCAGGGAGAAATTAAAGGCTATGATCATTAGGGAGGAACAAATTACCTGACGAACACCTGGAATATTTATACCTTGATTACGTTGATGGCAAAAC
This sequence comes from Eriocheir sinensis, assembly GCF_024679095.1. Taxonomy (NCBI): domain Eukaryota; kingdom Metazoa; phylum Arthropoda; class Malacostraca; order Decapoda; family Varunidae; genus Eriocheir; species Eriocheir sinensis. Next base: position 7,847,578 of record NC_066560.1, read on the forward strand.
GTTTCACTTGTTATGTTTCTCTCCTCGTAATCAAAGGCAAAGGGACTCATGTCATTAGGGTTTCGCAGAAGGATGTAATTACTGGAAGGGATGAGTGAGGGTGAGGAAATATAGAGAATGGTGAAGGGAAGTGAAGGGGAGAGTAAATGTTGGGAGAAAGGAGAAATGTAAGGAGAAAAGAAGACGAAGAAGATGAAGAAAATGAAGAAGAAAAATAAGAAGAAATACCAAAGAAGGAAGAAGAGAAGGAAAACGATGGGATTGAGTTTTAGAGTAGAGAAAGGAGTAGGAGAGAAAATGAAGGAGGGAGAAAATATTAAAACAAGGATGTAGTTACGTGTACTGGAGGGTAGAATCGAGTATTAAAATCGAGAAAAATATAATTGGAAGGGGAAGTAAAGGAAGAGAGTGAGTTTAAAGAGATAAGATGCATTGCTTGAAGAGAGCATTGAAGATTAATAAGCGGCGTATTACTAAATATTCCGTCGGCCAAATTCACATATTTGACAAGGCTTTCGTAGGAGTTTGGGGCGTTTCCAGGAGTAGTTTTATGACCCTGGTGGTAGTTTGACCCTTCCTCTGTACCGTGAACCTAAAGAAAAACATATTTGACAAGGCTTTCGTAGGAGTTTGGTGCATTTCCAGGAGTAGTTTTATGACCCTGGTGGTAGTTTGACCCTTCCTCTGTACCATGAACCTAAAGAAACACATATTTGCCAAGGCTTTCGTAGGAGTTTGGGGCATTTCCAGGAGTAGTTTTATGACCCTGGTGGTAGTTTGACCCTTCCTCTGTACCGTGAACCTAAAGAAAAACATATTTGACAAGGCTTTCGTAGGAGTTTGGGGCATTTCCAGGAGTAGTTTTATGACCCTGGTGGTAGTTTGACCCTTCCTCTGTACCGTGAACCTAAAGAAACACATATTTGACAAGGCTTTCGTAGGAGTTTGGGGCGTTTCCAGGAGTAGTTTTATGACCCTGGTGGTAGTTTGACCCTTCCTCTGTACCATGAACCTAAAGAAACACATATTTGACAAGGCTTTCGTAGGAGTTTGGGGCATTTCCAGGAGTAGTTTTATGACCCTGGTGGTAGTTTGACCCTTCCTCTGTACCATGAACCTAAAGAAACACATATTTGACAAGGCTTTCGTAGGAGTTTGGGACATTTCTAGGAGTAGTTTTATGACCCTGGTGGTAGTTTGACCCTTCCTCTGTACCATGAACCTAAAGAAACACATATTTGACAAGGCTTTCGTAGGAGTTTGGGGCGTTTCCAGGAGTAGTTTTATGACCCTGGTGGTAGTTTGACCCTTCTTCTGTACCAAGAACCTAAAGAATCACATATTTGACAAGGCTTTCGTTGGAGTTTGGGGCTTTTCCAGGAGTAGTTTTATGACCCTGGTGGTAGTTTGACCCTTCCTCTGTACCATGAACGTAAAGAAACACATATTTGACAAGGCTTTCGTAGGAGTTTGGGGCATTTCCAGGAGTAGTTTTATGACCCTGGTGGTAGTTTGACCCTTCCTCTGTACCATGAACGTAAAGAAACACATATTTGACAAGGCTTTCGTAGGAGTTTGGGGCATTTCCAGGAGTAGTTTTATGACCCTGGTGGTAGTTTGACCCTTCCTCTGTACCGTGAACCTAAAGAAAAACATATTTGACAAGGCTTTCGTAGGAGTTTGGGGCATTTCCAGGAGTAGTTTTATGACCCTGGTGGTAGTTTGACCCTTCTTCTGTACCAAGAACCTATAGAAAAACATATTTGACAAGGCTTTCGTAGGAGTTTGGGGCATTTCCAGGAGTAGTTTTATGACCCTGGTGGTAGTATGACCCTTCCTCTGTATCTAGAACCTATACAAACACTCATTAGAACCCGATTGACCTCTTCTTTGACTTTTAGAAATAGTTGATGTGAGAAAAGAGTGTCTTATGATTCTGACCAAGGATAGAGAAAGAAGTAAGAAAAGAAATAACGGAGAGAGGAAGGGAAAGTAATTGGACGAGAGAGCGAGAGTTCGTAAAGGTTAGTGTTGTGGAAAAAGAACACAAAAAGAGGAAGACAGTGTTTGATGTTTAAAAAAGCCAAAAAAAAAAAAAAAAAAAAGGTTGACCAGATGAAGGGAAGACAAGAATGGATTTGATGCCTTTGTGTGTGTGTTTTTCTTTGGTGTTGTTTGTTTGTTTGTATTTCCTTTTGTGTTGCGTTTGTGTTGCACCTGATGAAATGGATGAGGACGGTTTTTTTTTTTTTTGCGGTGTATTTGTGAGGGAAGGGGAAGGGGGGGGAGGAGGGGTCAAGGTGATTCAAGCCGTATTGTCTCTCTCTCTCTCTCTCTCTCTCTCTCTCTCTCTCTCTCTCTCTCTCTCTCTCTCTCTCTCTCTCTCTCTCTCTCTCAGAGAGAGAGAGAGAGAGATTTCTTGAGAGAGAAGCACGTTTTGCATATTTATGTGTGACGTCAGGTGTGTGTTCCTCTTTCCAGGTGTTTGTGTGTGTGTGTGTGTGTGTGTGTGTGTGTGTGTGTGTGTGTGTGTGTGTGTGTGTGTGTACCTTCTCCTACACACACATCTTGTCACATGTGTTTGCTGGAGGGAGAAAGGCGAATCCTCCTCCTCCTTCTCCTCCTCCTCCTCCTTCTCCTCCTCCTCCTCCTTCTCCTCCTTCTCTTCCTCTTTCTCCTTCTCCTCCTCGTTCTTTTTTTTTAGATGAAAAGTGGACTATCTTGACACTGTGTTGGATGAATGAATGGGCGGATGAATGAGTGAAGAGATGAATAGGTGAATGGATGGATTAGTTTTTGGATGTATGGGAGGACAGGTGGATGGTTGAGGACGTAGGGTATTGGGGGGGGGGGGGGGCAGCTCCGTTATTCTCTCATTGCCGGAATTGAGTTTTTTTCTTTTTACAACACAGGAGACAGTTCAAGGGCGTAAAACAAAAGAAGAAAACAGTAATGAAAATAAAAGCCCGCTACTTACTGCTCCTTAACAGAGTAGTACAGAGGAGTGGCCATAAAGAAGTGACTGCCTAAAAATAGCAACCATTCGCTGGAGTATTAGAGCGAGCGAGCAATAACGAAAGAGAGGTAATCCATGGTAATATTTTAAACGGGTGTGACTTTGCTTGCTCGCCTCTGTTTGTACCTTTTGTTTTGTTGTTGAAAATAGAAGGTGAGGGTGTGAGTGCATGGAAGCCGTTTCGTGAAGGGTTATAGTGATAGAGTTTCCTTGTACAGACGGCAAAATAAGTATCTACAGACATGGCGGTGTGTAGTGTTGTGCTTACCTCTGTTTGTACCTTTTGTTTTGTTGTTTGAAATAGAAGGTGAGGGAGGGAGTGCATGGAAGCCGTTTCGTGAAAGGTTATAGTGATAGAGTTTCCTTGTACAGACGGCAAAATAAGTATCTACAGACATGGCGGTGTGTAGTGTTGTGCTCGCCTCTGTATGTACCTTTTGTTTTGTTGTTTAAAATAGAAGGTGAGGGAGGGAGTGCATGGAAGCCGTTTCGTGGAGGGTTATAGTGATAGAATTTCCTTGTACAGACGGCAAAATAAGTATCTACATATATGGTGGTCTGTGTAGTGTCCGATACTTTTTCGACCGACTGCACATTCCACGCGAAATCATTATTTTACGATTACATATTATTTTTCTCTCTTTTAATCATCATTGGAAGGCAATCTAGGATAAACAAACACAAAAAATTACCCCAATGGAAAGTTAGCCCCCCCACCCCCAAACTACTGCTCACCCCATTCTCCCCGTAAAAAAAATGTGCTTCAGAATTTCAAAGGAGTATTCGGAAACGGTTGGAGAGGTGTTTTGATTCTCCTCCTCCTGAAAGAGTTCAAGTCAGAGGAAGGCCGAAAGGAAGACACGAGAGAGATTAACTGCAATAAACAAAAGGTACAAAATAGAACACAATAAAGATGTCGTATATTAGAGGGAGAAGAAGAAAAAGAAGAAGAAAAAAAAAAGAGGACGAAGAAGAGGACGATTAAGACGAAAAAGAAGAGGAAGAAGAAGAAGAAGAAGAAGAAGAAGGTTAAGACGAAGAAGAATAGTAAGAAGAAGAAGTGTGAGAAGAAGAAAACAGAAAAGAGGCCGAAGAAAACGAAGTTGAAGAAGACGAAGAAGAAGAAGACGAAGAAGAAGAGGAAGAAGAAGACGAAGAAGAAGAAGAGGATGTAGGAGAAGAAGAAGAAGAAGAAGAAGAAGAAACGTGAAAAAAGGGAAAAGAAAACGAAGAGGAAAAGGAAAAAAAGAAGAAAAGGAAGAAGACGATAAGAAAAACTAATAAAAAGAAGTCGAGGAAAAAGAAGCGGACACAGACGAAGAAATTGAAGGGCAGCTCCATTCTTGCTACTCTGTTTGGAGCAAGAGACTCAACTCCATATAGAAGGATCGGAAAGTTCAGTGCTGCCCTCTGTGTACGCGAAGAAGAAACTTAAAATTATCCCCCTCTTAGACGAATCCGCTAAAAGTTTCGATTAGTATTCCTTTTAAGATATTTTTTTTCTTTTTCTTTTGGATTCAGTGTAAAAAGCAAACTTTCCTTAGCACCGAAAGCTCATCAACATTCGTCATTTTTTGTTTGTTTGTTTGTTTGTTCTCTTCATTAGGCCAAAAGCATATGTGGTAGACTATTGATGGTTTGAGAGAGAGAGAGAGAGCAACTGTGGATTGTTTCTCATTTGTCTTCCTAGTAAATTTGATTACACTCTCTCTCTCTCTCTCTCTCTCTCTCATTCAGATCTTCCTAATATTAACGGATAGCCCTTCTGTTCCTCGCCATAGACCGCCATGTTTTCTGGTGTCTATTCTTCCTATGTATTCCTATGTATTCCTCCTCCTCCTCCTCCTCCTCCTCCTCCTCCTCCTCCTCCTCCTCCTCCATCACAGTGAGCCTAGCAACGCAGAAGTAAAGAATTCGTCCCAATCAGATGAATCCCACGTTCCCAGCTGTGTTTCTCTCTCTCTCTCTCTCTCTCTCTCTCTCTCTCTCTCTCTCTCTCTCTCTCTCTCTCTTTGTCTCTGTATGTGTGTGTGTGTGTGTGTGTGTGTGTGTGTGTGTGTGTGTGTGTGTGTGTGTGTGGGGAGGGGTGTGGGGGGGGGGGGAATGGTGGTAGGAAGCAATCAATATATTTTATACCTCCGTCTCCGTGTGTTTTGTGGGAAGTAGTTTTGGTAGGTAGGTACTTTTATTTGGGAAGGGGTCGCTGTGTATTAGGGGAAGGTGTTGGTAGGCATTTAGGTAGGTTTGTAGGTAGGTAGGCACGTTGGTAGATAGGCGGGCAGATAGGTAGGCAATCACATTCGTAGATGCTTATTCGTAACTGGACGGAGTAGAAACTGTCGCCCCACTCACCTTATCTTTTGTATCTTTCCGTCAAGCCTGAACAATGCCTTCCGTGCTTCGCGTAACAATCTACCTCTAAGAGTGGAACAAAGCCCCATTGTTTCATATAAAAGGGCGTGGCACGAGGACTTTGGTTCGTTGAGTGTGTGTGTGAATCAAGTTATTTGCGTCAAGAGGAGAAGAAGAAGGAAGGGAGAAGGAAGAGGAGGAGCAGGAAAGGGAAAAGGAAGAGGAGGAGAGTTGCATGTGAAGATAAATGAATGAGAAGTTAAATGAACGTAGAAAGAGAAAAAAAATAGGAGAGTACAGGAATTAGGGGAGGAGAAGGAAAAGGAAGAGGAGGAAAAGAGGAAGAGGAGGAGGATATGAAGGCAAATGGATGAAAAGGGGAGATAAATGGGTATATAATAAGTGTAAGAAAGATAAATTAGGAACGTAAAGGAAATAGAAGTGAAAAACGGAAAGAGTAAAAAAACGATTAAGAAAAAGGGTTATTAAGAAAAAAAAAAGGAAGGAGGCGAAGGGGAAGAATTAAGCCGAAGGAAGAGGATCAAGGAGGAGAGGGGAAAGGGATTAATAGAGGAAGGGAAGAGAGAGAGAGAGAGAGAGAGAGAGAGAGAGAGAGAGAGAGAGAGAGATGGCCAAGCAAGTAAATATAAAAAAGACTATACATTGGACACTCTAATAAGTGCAAATCGCTCGCTGCCAACACCCTCTGGTCGCAGTGCTCAAAATGTGAAAATATGCAATTAAGTCTTGGGGGAGGTCCTGCCGTGCTTCACCTCTCAAAACTCGTGCCAGAGAAAGGCTTACTTTATATTTGACCTCGGTGACCTTGAGTTTTGACCTTGATAATCGAACTTGTCCTGTGTGGGGCCATTAGTATTCCACCTATGAAGTTTCAACATTTTATTTATTATTATTTTGCGGGCGGTAAAAGGGAATGAATAAAGAAAGTAAGGAAGGAGATGTAAGAGACAACTAAAGAAGGATAAGGAAGCGAGGGAGGAAAGGAGGGATAGAGGAAGGGAGATGAAGAGAGGAGGAAAGGAAAGGAGGAAGGAAAGAAAGTAGAAAGAAAACTAGAATGATAAAGAAAGGAAGGAAGAGGGAGAGAACAAGGAAATAGGAATCAACAACAAAAGAAGAACGTAGAAGTTATTTAGAGAGAGAGAGAGAGAGAGAGAGAGAGAGAACATATATGAAGACGGTCATCATGGTGTTTGTCATCTCTCTCTCTCTCTCTCTCTCGATCGTATCAACTTGCGTCATTTTGTGAGGAGGAGGAGGAGGAGGAGGAGGAGGAGGAGGAGGAGGAGGAGGAGGAGGAGGAGGAGAGAACCTCATATGTCTTGATTTCACTTTTAACAACCTAGAGAGAGAGAGAGAGAGAGAGAGAGAGAGAGAGAGAGAGAGACCTAATAGTTTTCTTGATTAAACTTACGATACCTTTTTTCAATACTTTTCCTCCTCTTACCTTCTATTTTACCTTCTTCTTTCCTTTCTTTTTCTTTAATTTTCCTTATGCCTTTCCGCTGCAATATTCTCTGTAGTATTTTCTGTAGTATTTCCTAACTTCTTATCTCAAATCTAAGGTCCTTCCCTGCACATCCCATTAACATGTTAACTATAATCACTTCTGAAATCCTGAAATCTCTTAACTAATGACTTTATTCCATTATCAAACCCACTCCTTGTTATTTTCCTCACTCCTATTTTCCTTATTTTCCTCCATTTTACTTTTTTTCTCCTTGACTCTTTCTCTTTTTATATTTCTTTTTATCTTTTATCTTTCATTTACCTTCTTTTCTTGTCCTTTTATTCTAGTTTATATTTCTCTCGTATTAGTAACACACCTTTAAAATTACCTGTGTTTCTTATTTACCTTATTTTCAGAAACACGTGGTATCAGGTTATGACTTACTAAGGAATGTGTGAAGTAATTTAAGTAGGTCATCGTGTGTGTGTGTGTGTGTGTGTGTGTGTGTGTGTGTGTGTGTGTGTGTGTGTGTGTGTAGGAGATCCCGCTGTTGTGACGTGTTATTGAAAAAGTAAGAAGAGAAGAGACGAAATGAGGGCAAAGGAAACACGAGGAGGAAGAAGAAGAGGAAGAAGAGGAGGAAAAGGAGGTAGTGGAGGAGGAGAAGGAGAGAGGAGAAGGTGGAAGACTGGAAAGATAAAGAAAGAGAAAATGAGATAATAAAAGAGATGGAGAATGAGAAAAGAGAGGCAATAGAGAAAACGAGATACATGAAGCAGGGACAAAAAAACAAAAAAAACAGCAAAAAACAGTAGAGAAGAGGAGGAGGAGGAGAAGATAATGGGACGGAGAGGCAGACCATAAGAGGAGGAAGAAGAGAGGAAGAGAAGTAATATCAATAAAACAGAGGAGGTAATAGAGGGAAAAAATGACGGGGAGGGGAGGAGGAAAAGGAGGAAGAGGAAGACGAGGGCGAGGAAGAAGAAGAAAAAGAAGAAAGAAGAAGAAGAAGAAGTGTGGCGTCCATGAGCTAGCAAAGAGGAGGAAGAGGGAGAAGAGAAGGAGGAGGTAGAGGAGGAGGAGGAAGAGATGAAGAAGGAGGAAAAAGAAGACGAGGGCGAGGAAGAAGAAGAAAAAGAAGAAAAAGGAAGAAGTGTGGCGTCTATGAGCTAGCAAAGAGAGAGGAAGAGGAAGAAGAGAAGGAGGAGGAGGTGGAGGACAAGGAGGAAAAAGAAGAGTGGAAAAAAACGAAGAAAAAATGAGAAGGAAGAGAATGATAAGGACGAGTAAAACAAGGTGGAAGAGAAATAAGAAGAGGAGGAGGAGGAGGAGGAGGAGGAGGAGGAGGAATAAATTTTACAAGCACGTCCAACATTCAGTGGGTGGAAGGAGGCTGGCTTTCTCTTTTTCTCTCTCTCTCTCTCTCTCTCTCTCTCTTTCTAATCCTCATCATCCATCACGCCTATAGAATCATCATCCTTTTCCTCCTTTCCTCCTTTTTTCCTCCCTTTTCCTTCCCTCTTTTCCCTTTTCTTCTCTTTGGTTACTTTTCCTTCCTTCGATATTTTTTGTTACTTGTTTTCCTTTCCCTGATATTTTTATTTTTTGTTTTTCTATTCTTTCTGCTTATATATTTTTCCTTTCTTCTGTTTTTATTTTCGTCTTTCCTTCCTCCTTCATTTATCTCATTCTCCTCTACTGCATCTTTTTTTCTTCCTTTCTATGGTGCTTTATTTATCTCTATTACCTTTATTTGCTACACTTCATCTCCTTCTATTTCCCTTCTTTCACATTTTTCTTCATATTTTCTCGTTGTTACATTTTCCTCATCCTATTTTGCCTGTTTTTCACTTTTTCTCTCTCAGTTTCCTTCTTGTGCTTATCTTCTACGTTAGTTTTTTTTTTTTTTTTAGCTTTTTTTACCTTCTCATTTCTTACCGTGTCCTTTTTGTTACCCTTCTCACACCTTTTCTATATTTTCTTTTACCTTCCCTTTTCTTAGTCTTTCTGTTACCTTTTACCGACCTTTTCTATATTTTCTTTTACCTTCCCTTTTCTTAGTCTCCTTTCTGTTACCGTTTTCACACCTTTTCTTCACCTACTCTTAACAAGCATTCTTTGACACATCTAACCTTCTCGTTCTTTTCTTCTCCTTGCCTTTCTTTATTTCCTTACCTTCATTCCTACCTAATTCTTTACCTTTTCTCACCTCCCATTCTTCGCCATTTTCCTTTTTCCTACCTTTCTCTTACCTGTTAATTTCCCTTTTTACATCCTCGTTCATTCTTTATTTGGACTTTTCTTTACTCAATCTCACCTACATTCTTCAGCATTCTCCTCCATGTTCCTATTTGAATCTTTATCTAATCTTACTTACCAGCCCTCGTTAAGTTCCTCGTTCTTACTTCTTTCCTAACTGTCCACCTTCAATTAAACCTCTTCGTTCTTATCTTATTTTTCCCTTTTTTTTTATCTATCTTTACATTACAGTTTCATTTTCGTTCCTATCTTATTCCTTACCTATTCCTTTACCTTCCAGCTTTCGTCAGTATCCTCGTTCTCCCCTTTCTCTTACTTGCCCATCTCCCTTTCTCCTTGTTTCTTGCGGTTTTCTCACATTTTCGTATTTTTTTTCCCCCCAGACGTGCCAACACCTTAATTTGTCCAAGTAAGGAGTGCAAGGTGTGAGCTAACGAGCCTTCTCTCATTCTCTCTCTCTCTCTCTCTCTCTCTCTCTCTCTCTCTCTCTCTCTCTCTCTCTCTCTCTCTCTCTCTCTCTCTCTCTCTCTCTCGTAAGTTATGAATAGGCGGTCGCTGGAGGATATAAGTCTTGTTGGGTAGATAATTCTTTTCCTTTTTTTTTTACTTTTTTTCTTGGCTCGCCACATAAATTTCTACCTCAGCTTTTTTTTTTTTATACAACTCGAGTTTGTTGTTTTTTCTGTTTCTCTTTAAACGTGCCTCTGGTGGATGAATATGTTTTGTTTGTGTGTGGGGGGAGGGGGGGGGAGGAGGGAAACGTGTGTGTGTGTGTGTGTGTGTGTGTGTGTGTGTCTCTGTGTGTGTTTACTACAGGGAAGAGAGGAAAAAATGAGCTTATGAAAGGAAGGAAGGAAGGAAGGAGGGAAGAAGGGAAAAGGGAAGGAAGGAAGGAAGGAAGAAAGATAGAAAGAAAGAAAGAAAGAAAGAAAGAAAGAAAGAAAGAAAGGAAGGAAGAAAGAAAGAAAGAAAGAAAGAAAGAAAGAAAGAAAGAAAGAAAGAAAGAAAGAAAGAAAGAAAGAAAGAAAGAAAGAAAGAAAGAAAGAAAGAAGGAAGGAAGGAAGGAAGGAAGGAAGGAAGGAAGGAAGAAAGAAAGAAAGAAAGAAAGAAAGAAAGAAAGAAAGAAAGGAAGGAAGGAAGGGTGCAAAAACGGCAGCGGTAAAAAAAAAAAGAAGCAAAGACGAAAAGGGGAAAAAAAAAGGTCGGTAATATAGAAACAGGGAGGGAAGGAAAGAAACTAAATACCCAAGTAATTAGGAGAAAGAAAGAAAGAGAGAGACAGGAAAAATAGATAAAGAGAAAATATGGCATCAAGTAAATAAGAGAGGAAGAAAAAAGGAGCAGTAGGGGAGAACGAGATAAATGAAAGGAGGAGAAAAATATAGGAAAAGAAAAAAATAACACGTAATAAGGGAAGTGTTTTGCTGGGAGTCGTGTGTTGCAGAGCTTCGAGAAATCAAGGAAAGCGAAACACAGCACGAGGAGGAAGAATTCAATTTCGTTTATCTCTCTCTCTCTCTCTCTCTCTCTCTCTCTCTCTCTCTCTCTCTCTCTCTCTCTCTCTCTCTCTCTCTCTCTCTCTCTCTTCTTTATTTTTATTTTATTTTTACGCCATTTGTTGTTTTTGCCTCCTTCCTCTCCTTTATTTCTCCCTCTTCTTTTCTCCCTTACTTCCTTTCTCTCAACGTCGATTCCTATTCTTTCAGTACATTTCTTTCTTTCTCTCCATTATCTTCCATCAATGTCCATTCCTATTCTTTCCGCTTATTCCTCTTTTTCCCTCCTTCGTCTTTCTCTTCTTGCACCACGTACCGTCTTTATTTCGTGTTCTTCCATTCCTATTCCTTCCGTTTAATTCTCTCTTTCTCTTCCTGTATCTCTTTCTCCTGTATCTCCTGTATCTCTTTCTCCTGTATCTCTTTCCCTGGTCTCCACGTTCCTTCCTTATTTCACATTCGTTGACTTCTTTCATTCCATCACTTCCCTCGTCCATTTACTTCCATCTCCATCACCGAAGACTAGAAAGTTGGCTCCAAAGACACATTGCTACGCTGTTGTAAGCTCGATGTTTTCTCGTACGTTCATGACTGAAATATCTCGGTAGGCGAACGGAGGTCAATTTGGTGTAATTTTTTTTTCTCTCTATCTATTTTCTCTTGGCTCGTCCCCTCTGTGTCTGTGTGTGTGTGTGTGTGTGTGTGTGTGTGTGTGTGTGTGTGTGTGTGTGTGTGTGTGCGTGCGTGAGAAACAACAGACTTTATTTTCTTGTCAGCTTCTCAAATTTGAAGGAGTTGTATGAGGAGGAGGAGGAGGAGGAGGAGGAGAAGGAGGAGGAAGAGCAGGAGGAGGAGGAGGAGGAGGAGGAGGAGGAGGAGGAGGAGGAGGAGGAGGAGGAGGAGGAGGAGGAGGAGGAGGGACATTAAAACAACTTGAAAGAAAGACGTAAAAGGAAGAGGAAGAGGAAAAGGAAAACGAGGAGGAAGAGGAAGAGGAAGAGGAGGAGGGAGGGAGGAGGGAGAGAAGAGGAGGGTGTGAATCAGAACTAAAGACGAGAAAAAAACGATACACGCTTCCTTTTGCTCCCCCCTTCTCCCCTCTTTAACACCCCACCTATCACCCCATTTTTATTTATTTTATCTTTTTACAGCTAAGGAGACATCATAAGGGCACACAAAAAAGGAAACAACAATAAAAAAAAAGCCCTATTCGCTGCTCCTGTAAAGAATCTGAAGAGGTGGGCGAAAGGGCAGCCAATTATGTGAGAAGAGGTGTCCTGATACCTTCCTCCTTTTACCTCTTCCCCCTCGTACCCCTCTCCCATCACCCCTTACCCCCCATTTTCACTTCCCCTCATTCTCCCCCTCCCCTCATTCTCCCCTCCTCCCAATTCTCTCCTTCATATATTTTAGTTTATCCTCTGAGTTAGTTTTTGCATTTCTCATGGTTATACTGAACATGAAAGAAGGAAAATGGAGGAAGAGGAAGAGAAGGGAGAGGAGGAGGAGGAGGAGGAGTGAGAGGATAAGAAGGAAGAGGAGGGGAAGTATGATAATATGATAGAAAAAATAAAAACGGATTGAAAGAGAAATTACAAGAAAGAAGAGAACGATAGGATAAGAAAGAGAATGGATGGATGGAAGGAAAATAACGATGTAGATGATGATGATGAGGAGAGGAAAGAGGAAAATAATGAGGGGGCGTTGGATATGAAAGAAGAGGAGGAAGAGGAGGAGGAGGAGGAGGAGGAGGAGGAAAAAAGAAAAACAAGAAGTATGAAAAGAATTAAACTTTTCAAAGGCTCCTATTTTCCTTTCGCTCTTTTTACCCTTTAATTACGTTTCCTCTTTTATTTCTTTCATCAATAACACGAGCTGTGGGTGTATGCGCGAGGGAAGGAGGGCCATTAATCGTCCGTCAGTCGTTTTTGATGCCTGAAAGAAAATTCATCACTTTTTATATGAGAGCGAATACAGTTTTTCTTTTCTATTTGAACAGCAACACGGTTTTACATAAAGAGCAGGGCGTAAAACTATGAAGCTGAAGGTTATCCTCGCGCGCGGTGACTTTTTAAGGTAAACTATAAAAAAGCGATGAATATAAGTAAGATGAATTATATGTAAATGTGATAAATAAGACTGTTAAGCCATTACAACCGTAGCATATGAAGAGAGAAAGTCGTTGATAAATAATAATGATAATAGTAATAAAAAAATAAATAATAATAATAATAATAATAATAATAATAATAATAATAACTCGTATATTTTCATTATATTTTGGCCACAGCAGGAAATAGCCTCGTTCAACACAAAAGGAAAGTGTTCATTTTAATATACGAAACCGATCTGAGAGAGAGAGAGAGAGAGAGAGAGAGAGAGAGAGAGAGAGAGATTTTCGTTTTCATACAGAATAGCCATAACAACATGTTTTTTGCATACAGAACAAGCCTTTTATATCTTGCCCAGGTGTTGTGATCCATAGCAGATAAAAAGATAACGAACTCTAGGTAGGGCAGGTGTGGCTGAAGGCTGGAAGGTGTGAAGGCAGGTGAGAATAATGATATGGTAATCGTGACAGGTGAGAGTCGAGTGAGGAGTCAGGGAATGAAATACTCAGGAAAAGGGAAGGAAATATAAGGATACGTCAGAGAGAGAGAGAGAGAGAGAGAGAGAGAGAGAGAGAGAACAGAAAGGAAGAGAAAAAAGGGCAAAAACAAGTAGATCGCAAGACAACAAGCGTCAAATTATATGGGATTAGATGAGAGATGAGAATGAAAGGAGTTAAAAGGTAGAAGGATTAAAAGTGAAGAGAAGCTAATGTGAATGACGTGTTTATTTTGCTTTATGTTTGTCTGTTTTGGATTTTTATACGTTTTTTTTTGTGCAGTAAGATAATATTTGTACTTATTTTTACGCTTGTTTGCATTCCTTTGTTCTTGGTAATCGTGTGGTAATGTGTGTTTTTTTTATTTTCTTTGTCGTTTTACTGCTTCCTGTATTTCTCCGTCTCTTTATCTCGCTCTTTATCGCTTCTTATTTCTCCCTTTTCCACTTGTTACTATTTCCTATGCCTTAATTTTCGCCTAGTTCACGTTTATCACCTCTTACTCATCCCTTCCTTCTTGGTAATCACTTCTGTCACTTCTGTATCTCTCTCCCTTTCTCCTCTTTCTCTCTATCTATCTATCTATCTATCTATCTCTCTCTCTCTCTCTCTCTCTCTCTCTCTATCTATCTATCTATCTATCTATCTCACATGCATCTATTTCTCTTAATTAATTCACTTTTTCTTTTCAAAACATCCAAACCTCTTACAAATTCCTTTCATTTTGTCAATCACTCATACACTTTCACAACCACCCCGGCCTACCCACACCTGGCACGCCTACCTACACCTGGCCAATCTACCTTTCTACTAACACCCAGATGCGGCCTCGTAACCCCTTCATTATTTTTTTAATGTTTGTATTTTGTTCTGTCTTGTATAGGCCAATCCTTACATTCTTATGTTCTTATGTTTTTTTTACTCTTCTTTCTCTCTCCATTTCATTTATTACTATCTCCTGTGCATTTCTTTCCTTATAATAAACGTTCTATATACATGCTTTCCTGAGCGTCTCTTCCTCTTATTCTATTAATAACTTTTTCATTTGTATTACCTTTTTTATTTATTTTCTGCGCACAATCTTCCATCGTCTCCCAAGCGTATTATATCTTCCTGCATTAGTTTGTCTTTCTTCCCGGCTTTTCTAATTGCCCTTTTCGTTGTCGCTGCTGTTGTTTTTTCCGTCCAAGTAATCGCCAGTTTTCATATTCCTGTTGGGTGTTGCTTCAGTCCCTCTCCGTATACCTCTCCGTTTCTCTCCTCCTCCTGTTGGCTCCTGTGTTTCCTTCCTCGTCCAGTCCTCTAATGCTCTCTCGATATTGATTTTTCTCTCCTTCTTTTACTCGTCAATTGTTTTCACTGGTGTCCCTGAGTTTCATATTTGATGCTTTTGTTTATCATTTTATTTATTTATTATTTACTTATTGTGTTTCCTTCCTCGTCCAGTCCTCTAATGCGCTCTCTTGATAATAGTTTTTCTTTCCTTCTTTGTCTCCTCCATTGTTTTCTCTGATGTCCTTGAGTTTATTTTTTATGCTTCTGTTTCCCATTTTATTTATTTATTATTTACTTATTGTGCTTCCTTCCTCGTCCAGTCCTCTAATGCGCTCTCTTGATATTAGTTTTTCTTTCCTTCTTTTTCTCCTCAATTGTTTTCTCTGATGTCCTTGAGTTTATTTTTTATGCTTTTGTTTCTCATTTGATTTTTTTTTTTACTTCTATTTTTCTTTACTCTTATTCCCCATATTTCTCTTTTTACTTTCCCTATTCTGTCTTATTCCCCATTTGGTGTTTATACTAAGTTCTTTCACCTACGTCACCTACTTTCTATTTTTTGCTTTACTCGTCTTAATTTTATTTTGTTTATTTAATTTCTTTCCCCATGTCTATATTTATTTGCGTTATTCATTTGTTATATTCCCCTTTATTTTTATCCTCTTTCTTTTCTTTAATTTGTTCTCTTCATTTTTTACTTCTCTCTCTCTCTCTCTCTCTCTCTCTCTCTCTCTCTCTCTCTCTCTCTCTCTAAATCAACAGAAGTGAAATTAATTATGTTTTTTGCACTTTCCATTTTCGTTCCTCTTTCTTCTCTTAATTATTCAGTATACTATATTCACTAGTTCTTTTTATCATCAGTGTTTTATGTTTTCAGGTGCGGATGTAATTAGCCAGGTTGTTTTACGTCAATTAACCTTTTTTTTTAATATCTTTCAAGGGTCTTTCTCATTGCATTTGCTTTTACCTTCAACATTTCCCTTTTTTTTTTTTGTTTATTTTAAGAACAAAAGCTGTAATAATTTGTCTTTCATTTTTTTCGGTTATTTTTTTTAACATCCATTAATCTTTAGGTTCTATTTTTTTTTTTTTACATTATTTTCTGCATCTATTTTTACTTCGAGTGATTTATGTCTTCTTCTTTAAAAGTTAATAATTCCTCTCACTCCTGTCATGCATTCATTTTTCTTTCATCCCGTTTCTCTCTCTCTCTCTCTCTCTCTCTCTCTCTCTCTCTCTCTCTCTCTCTCTCTCTCTCTCTCTCTCTCTCTAATATATTTTACCAACGTTTTCCTCTGCATCTGTTTTCATTCTTTTACTTTACTTTCCTTCAATATATTTCACATGCATGATTCTCGGTTTTTCATCTTTTTCCTTCCCTTTCATTTCTTCTTCTTTTTCTTCTTCTTCTCTTTCTCTCTCTCTAATATATTTTACAGACGTTTTATTTTGCATTTGTTTACAGCCTTTTGCTTCTCTCTCATATTTCTCTAGTTTCTTTTACCTATATTTGTCTCTGCACTCGTTTAAAATGTTTGGTTCCATTCATTTTTTCTTTTGTTTCTTTCACGTACATTTTTTCTGCATATGTTTTTGCCTACACTGCCTCGTATCTATAAAGGAGGGAATAAACACTTTCTTTCCTTTCTCTGTTCAGTCTATATTTGTTTTACTCTCCTATATTATTCATTTGAACATCTTGTCATCTACCTTATCCTTTCCATTATTTTTTATCTTTAGCTTTTCGTATGTATAAGCGAAAGTGTGGGAGATGTTTTTTACTTTCTTTGAACATTAAGTTAACATTACTTGAATATATTTTTAAAATCTGCCACCTCAGGGAAATTTTAATCTGAGTACCGCTGCCCCTCTGCACACACCTTTCTACTCAAGCTCATCCCTTTACTGTCCAAATCCCTTATGCAAGAGTTAACTAGTATATTTATTCTTTCATCCTTTTCACTGGTAAACTCTGTAACAGCCTTCCTTCGCATGTATTTCCTCCTCCTTACGACTTGACTTCTTTCATAAAGGGAGTATGTAGACCATCTGAAATTGACCTCTTGTTTGATCACTCATTTCAACGTTCCTTAGAGGAGCAGTGATTAGCGTTTTTTCTAACCTTGAACCGCCTCCTTAACTGTAAAATAAGGCAATTAGATTCTTCGATTTTAGTAGGTATCTTTTACTTTCTATAATCATTTTTTTTTACTTTAATCTTCCTAACTTCTGCCACCCGCCATATTTCATTTCCACAGATTTTGTGAATAGATTCTTTTACTATTTAAACTCCAGAATGACGTCCATCTTGACCTATTTTCCTTTCACTGAACTTTATTACACTACATTCTTTCGATCTGTTCTTTTCCTCCTCATCGTTTCGTCTCCGCGCCTGTCAGAGTAAGGAAAACAAGTAGAATTTCTCGTAAGTGCTCGCTCAGCCCGCCACACCTGCCTCCTGCA
This sequence comes from Eriocheir sinensis, assembly GCF_024679095.1. NCBI lineage: Eukaryota > Metazoa > Arthropoda > Malacostraca > Decapoda > Varunidae > Eriocheir > Eriocheir sinensis. Next base: position 7,864,518 of record NC_066560.1, read on the forward strand.
CAGTACTCAGTAATTAACCTGGGTCCTCACACCTGCCGTCTGGGAGGTAATTATCTCACCTGCGAGCTCGTTTCCCTCACTCACCTGTCTGTCAGCTGATCTGCGTAGAGGATTAATTAACCTGCCTCATACCTTTCCTCTCACTTTCTCTCTCTCTCCCCGTTCAGGTGCGTTCCTCTCCTCACTCGTCTTCAAATTCCTTCTCGCTATTATTAACTTTTTTCCTCTTTCTCTCACTTTTTCCTTTCATTGACTTGCTTTCGTATTTTTTTTATTCTCCTTTACTCTTTCTCTTCTTTATCAGTCATCTGTCTTTTTATTTTCTCTATTTGCCTTTCTCTACGTCTCTTCCCATATAGTTTTCCTTTTTCTCTTCATATCTTCCTTTCTTTCTCCCTTCCCTTTTTCCTTACTGCTTTCTCTTTCCTTACCTTCCTTCCTTTCGTTCTTTCTTCCGTCCTTCTCCATTTCTCTCTTCTTATCTTTCTTCTTTCTTCCTTCCTTCCTTCCTTCCTTCCCTTCTTCCCTCTATCCTCCCTCTCTACCTCTGTTCAGTTTTTCCTTTCGTCGTCCGTCCTTCCTTCCTTCCTCTCATCCACATTCCCATCCACTCACCCTCTCACCCGTCGACCACTTCATCCATCCTCTCAACCACCCTTCAACCACACTCCCCTTCCCTCTGCACCACACCGACTCACACTCGGGAAATAGAACAAACAGCTTGACTTCCTTGCTATTTCGAGGCCGGCTTGAAGGACGAAGAATGGTGACGCTTCGGTCCCAAAAGTGATTCCTTGGGGTCTGATGGAGTGGTCAGGCTGTACTGAATGGAGGACGTAGGAACGGTAGAAGTGCTCTCGTGTGTAGAGGTTCAAATCGAAGTGGATGGAGAGAGAGGGAAAGGAAGGGGAAGAGAGAAAGGAGGGATTAGTAGATGGAATGGGTGAGAGGTGAAAGAGAAATGAAGGTAGGGAAGAAGTCGGAGAGGATATCACGGGAAAAATAATACCTAGAAGTTACTTAGAGGAAATGATTACTGCAAGAAAAGAGAAAAAAGTAATAGAAGATATGAGGAACAGTACAAGGAATGAGGGAAAGGAAAACACATAGAAGGAATAGAAGAAAGATAAGGAAATGAAAGGATAAGAAGCAAAAGAAAAACAGTAGAAAGAAATAAGAAAGAGATGATTGAAAACAGGATTATTGAACGATGGAAGAAAATTAATAGAAGATATGAGAAATAGTACAAGGAATGAAGGAAAGGAAAACACGCAGAAGGAATAGAAAAAAAATAAGGAAATGAAAGGATAAGGAGCAAAAGAAAAACAGCGGAAAGAAATAAAAAAGAGTTGATTGAAAACACGATTATCGAACGATGGAAAGGACTGGAAGAGAGGAAGGAAAGAATGGTGTACAGAATAAAGGAGAGAAAGATACATAGAAGGATGCTAAAGAGAGCGAAGGATTAATTAAGAGGAGAAAACAAAGAAGAAAGAAATGGGAAAGAGTAAAAAGGAACTGGAGGATAGGAAGGGACGAGAGGAGGAATGGTTAGAGGAAATAAAGAAAGGAAGATAAATAAAAGGAAGCTAAGCAAGGGAAGGGATTACCTGCAGAAAAAAAAAACAAAGAAGGAAGAAAAAGGGAAGAGAAAAAAAAATGAATATTGGAAGAGAAGGAAAGCAAAGGAAGAGAGAAGGAAAGGAAGATAAATAGAAAGAAGTGAAGGAAGGGAAGGGATTACCTGCAGAAAATAAAATAAAACAAAGGAAGAAAGAGGAAAGAGAAGAGAAAGAAAAGGAATATTGGAAGAGAAGAAAAGAAAGGGACGTGAGAAGAAATGATTTAGGGAAAGAAGGAAAGGAAGATAAATAAAAAGAAGCAAGAAGGAAAAATTAGGAAAGAGAAGAGAAAGAAAAGGAATATTCGAGGAGAAGAAAAGCAAAGGAAAAGAGAAGAAATGATTTAGGGAAAGAAGGAAAATGAGATAAATAAAAATAAATTAAAGAAAGGGGAGGAGAAATAGGGCCATAAAAAAGGAAAAAATGGAGGAAACAGGAAATAGAAATAAAGAAAATTAATATTGGAAGAGAAGAAAAGGAAGGGAAGAGAAAAGAAATGATTTAGGAAAAGAAGGAAAAGGAGATAGATAAAAGGAAGTTAAGGAAAGTTGAGGAGGATTAGGTACATAATAAAAGCAAAAATGGAAGACTCAAGAAGCTATAAAAAAAGTAAACAAAGGAATGCAAAAAAAAAAAGAGGTCAAGAAAGTGAAAGTAATAGAAAAACAAATAGAAAAAAAATGAAATAAAGAAGAAAAACAAGAAAGTGGAAAGAGTAATAACGAAATAGAGGAAAAAAAGAAGACAAAGAAAGTAGAAAGAGACGAAATAGAAGAGGAAAAGATGAAAAAATAAGAAAAACACAAAACTAAAAAAAAAACAAGGATAATAAAAAAAGACGAACGAAAATATAATGTAGAATAAATGAATAAAAATAAAGAAGAATGTGAGGAGGAAAAGTAATACCTCAGAGGACGAAGAGGACACAGAAATTGAGAAAAGGAGAAAAATAGGAAGAGGAAATCAGATAAGAGAGAGAGAGTGAGGGAGGACGAGGGAAGAGGGGGGGCAGGAAGGGAAGGTTGTTGGAGGAGGGGGGGGGGGGTAGGGGGGAAGGGGAGGGGGGTAGGAGTAGCAAACAAGATCACTCCCTCATAAATTTTTCTTCACGTCAAAGGAAAAAAAAAGGAAAATCGAGGAAAAAAAAGGAAAAGAAATTGACGGAAGCTTCCAACCCGCCCACGTTTTTCTTCCTACTATCTTTTTCTTTTTTCTTTTTTGCTGAACGTTAAAGGAAGGGGAAAAAAAGAGTATGAAAGGGAACTGTTTGTTAAGCCAAGCATTAGTAAGTTGACATCTAAGTGACCGAGGCCGCGTAAAATTGTTGTTGTTGTTGTTGTTGTTGTTGTTGTTGTTGTTGTTGTTGTTGCTTTCAATATTTCCACAATCCCTTTATTATTATTATCATTGTTATTATTATTTGTATTGCTGTTGTTGTTATTGTTATTATTGTTGTTATTATTGTTGTTGTTATTACTACTACTACTACTACTACTACTACTACCACTACCACCTACTACTACTACTACTTCTACTACTACAAACACTACAACTACTACTACTATTACTACAACTTCCACCACCATTACTACCACCACCACCACCACCACCACCACCTCCAAGCGTGGGATGAGGCTTCAAGGAAAGGTTTCAAATGATCAAGGAAGGAAAACGTCAAACGTGTGATGAACGAGTTGGTTCCTCGATGGAATTACACACTGGGACTGACATGCACTGAGTAGTTATTGATGGAGGAGGAGGAGGAGGAGGAAGAGGAGGAGGTGGAAGAGGAGGAGGAGGAAGAGAAGGCGGAGGAGGAGGAGGAGGAGGAGGAAGATTGTGAGGAGTGATGAAAAATAAAAGTTTGTGATAGGTAAAACGTAAGAAGAAATAACAATTTGAAGGGAGAGGAAGGAGGAGGAAAAGGAAGTAGGAATTAAGTAATAAAACAAGAGGAGGAATGGGAGAGTAAAGAAGAAAAGAGGAGAGGGAGAGGAAGGAAGAGGAAACAAGACAAGGAAAAAGAAAAGTGGAGAAGTATGCGAAGGTGGAGAGAAAGAGAAAAGAAGAGGAAGAGAAGGAGGAATTATGGTGAAGTAATAAAGAATCGATAAAAGAGAAACTTGGTGGAGAAAGATAAAGAGAAGAGAGAAGGGAAAAGAAGAAGAGAAAGAGGAGAACAAGGGAGAAGAGTGGCGGAGGAAGAAGAGAATGATACGACAGAGGAGAAAGGAGAAGTGGGAGACAGTAGAATAGGAAGAAAAATGGAAGGAAGAGGGGAGAGAACGAAGGAGGATGAACGAAGAAATGATGATGGAGGAGAAAAAAAAAGGGAGGAAGGAGAAGGACAGACGAGGAAGAGGAAGCGAAGTAGATGGAAGGAAGACAATAAAAAAAACGAGAAAATAAAACGAGGTGAAAAAAAAGGAAGGAGAAAGAAAGTAGAAGAAAAGCAGAGGAAAAAAGAACTAAGTGGGAAGAGGAAGAGGGAATATAGCAAACTGTACACTAATTTTCTTCTTCCTTCCTCTTCTTCCTCTTTTCTTCCCTCTTTTCCTTCTCTTTTTTTTTCCTCTTTCGCCTTCCTGTTTTACCTTCCTTATTCTTATCTTTATCGTTTTTTTTTCTTTCCACTTTCCTTCTTACCTCCTCCTCCTCCTCCTCCTCCTCCTCCTCCTTTGCTTATATACTCAGGAGACATCAATGAGAGAGAGAGAGAGAGAGAGAGAGAGAGGTAATTCGTAACTTATACCAACTAATTTGTAGGGTTCGCGGTCTCTCTTTAGAATCTGGAAGGGAAAGAGTCGAGTCGGTGGAAGAAGAGGGTCAAGAAGGAGGAGGAGGAGGTGGAGGAGGAGGAGGAAGGAGGAGGAGAAGGAGGAGAAGGAAGAGGGACAGAAACAGGAACAGGAACAACCAAAAACAGAAACAGAAACATGGACAGGAAGAGGAAGAGGAAGAGGAGGAAGAAGAAGAGGAAAAGGAAGAAGAAGAAGAGGAAGAGAGAGAAAGTGAAAGAATGCGTAAGAGAAGGGATGTTACCAGGTGAAGTTTAATTAACCGGATGCAAAAACACACACACACACACACACACACACACACACACACACACACACACCCACACACCCACACACACACACCCACACACACCCACACACCCACACACACACACACTTTCCTTTATAAACTTTTTTTTGAGGCGCGGAAGAAGTTTTTTGGATTGGATGTGATCTTTTAGCGGCGAGTTTCTGTTTAATGAAGTTCCAATGTTTTTCTTTTTCTCTCTTCTTTAATTCCACCGCCGCCAGTAGCTTGATTAGTAGGAGAGAGAGAGATAGAGAGAGAGAGAGAGAGAGAGAGAGAGAGAGAGAGAGAGAGAGAGAGAGAGAGAGAGAGAGAGAGAAGTAATACTACGCTCTCCCCGCTGACCCTAACGTTTGGGACTGCGATATTTTTTCTTATTCATTTTATTTATTCATTTATCTATTTATTTTGTTCTTTATTAGTACTCTAGGAATAAAAAAATAACTAGAACGGGAAAATGTTTGTTAAGTATTGAATAAATAAACGAAGGGCAAAACATAGATTAGACAGAAAATTCACAAGTTTTTTTTTTTTTTTGTACTCTTATTGTTGCCCTTGAGCCGTGTCCTTTGATGATAAAAAATAAACACGTGAATTTTTTTTGTCTAATCTGTGTTTTGCCCTTCATTTATTTACGCTCCTAGGAATAGAAATAAGGACGGGAAAGATGCCTAGGAAGAGCTTTATATCTTAGTTTTTATGAATAAAATCTTGGACGGGAAATATGCCTAGGAAAGTACTGGAGAACACAATTTTTTTTCTAATCTTTGTTTTTCCCTTGATGTATTTATTTAGGTTCCTGTAAATAAAAAACTAGGATGGGAAAAGGGAAATATGCCAAGGAAAGAAAGTACTGGACAACGCATGATTTTTTTTTTGTCTAATCTTCGTTTTTCCCTTGATGTATTTATTTAGGTTCCTGTAAATAAAAACTAGGACGGGAAAAGGGAAATATGCCTAGGAAAGTACTGGACAACGCATGATTTTTTTTTGTCTAATCTTCGTTTTTCCCTTGATGTATTTATTTAGGTTCCTGTAAATAAATACTAGGGCGGGAAAAGGCAAAGGAAGTACTAGTTTTTCTTTTACAACAGGGAGCAACTCAGAGACAAAAAAACAAAATAACAAAAAACTGCAACAAAATAGCCCGCTCGACGCTGCTTCGACAAGGGAAAAAAGAACGAGAGGCCGGAAGAGAGGTCAACACTTACTATTGTTTTTTTTTGTGTGTGTGTGACCTTTGTTTCGACCCTGACTTGCTTCCTTAACTCTAAAAAAAAAGGTGACGTTTGGCGGTGATACATCTTGTCCGGGATATCATGATGGCGGAACTATTAAAAAATGATCTTGATGTTTACAATGTTCTTTTCACGGTGGATTTTCTCACGCCATTATTCTTTCACATCACTATTGCTAAATCCGTTTGTTTACTCCTGAACACCAATACCAGCATCAACTTCCAGCCTATGACAGCTAAGAACAGGAATGTATATAGTCACTCGCGTCTCACATAATTTACTGCTCTTTCGTCCACCTCTTCGGATTATTTACAGGAGCAGCGAGTAGCGGGCTTTTTATTTTGTTTCCTTTTTTGTGTGCCCTTGTGCTGTCTCCTTTGCTGTATAAAAGAAAAAAAATCGGAGCAAGAATTCTACGCATATTCTTGAAACCTTGTGAATCGTCAGTCAAGTCACTCAAGGGGAACACTGATGGAGGTTATTGTGGTTGGGTCAGTGGCTTTAAAAACACGGAGGCTTTTGTATTTGATTATAAACATGATAAAAAAAAATAGAGGAATGCCGAGCCATCAAAGAACAAGAGTGACAGCAATGGAACACATACCAACCAGGTGGAGGGAATGCTGAGGTGATTGGGCCAGGTAATTGAGGTCCAGGTGAGGTACATGGACTCACTTGGCGCCGTATCCAACTCACATCTCTAAACAGGCTTTTCACTGATATGTTTTTAATGGGGAAATGAACGACGCGCCGGTTTCCAGGTATGACTTTCCTTTGATATACACTGCAAGGTTGTTGAAAGCGTCTATTCACGGAGAAACATATTAATCTTTAGCAAAAATGTGACTTTTCAGAAAACATTTTGGAAAGTGTGTGAAATTTTTTGTTCATTTTTCCTTCGTTTGGAGAGTTTTTTTGGGGTAACTCCGCTGTTTTATCCAGATGTATCCAACCTTTTTAAAGCAACTGATTCATGTTTTTATATTTTCAAACAAGTGTATGTCTATATTTAACCGTTCAGTTCGTGATACGCGAAACCCGCGCGTGAAATATTGCCTCGAAGCCTTTTATTACGTCAGCCTTTGTTTGATGTGAGAAAAGAGCAGGGTCTCTTTTTTCCTAACAACTTTGCTTCGTTACGCATTTCATTTTCTCTCTATATTCATTAGTTCAGGGTATGGGGTTGGTAGTTTCTCTCCTGCTTTCCCTTCATGGTCATCTCTTTCTCCTCCTTTCTTTTTTTTCCGCTCCTTAACCCCTCCCTCTCTCCCTCCTCCCAAACCTTTCTCTCTAAGTAAGTGTGTGATTCTGTGTGTTTGTTTGTGTGTTTTTTCTATCTTTCTTTCCTATCATTTTCTTTCTTTCTTTCTTTCTATATATACTCATTTCTCTCTAAGTAGACATCAGTAAGTTTGTATGTGTGTTTGCTTATTTGTTTGTGTTCTTATCTTTCTTTCTTTCTTTATATATTTCTACCTTTCTATCTTTCTTCTATTTATCTAGTTTTTTTTTTTTCGTGTGTATGTATATGTGATTTCATTGCCTATTGACGTCTATGTGCCCTCAGCTTTCGCCAATGTTTTATATATCGTAAGTCCTCTCCGTCTTGCCCGCTGGCCGCCCGAGGATCCGTCTTATGGCAGCAAACACAGTGGACTCCAATCTTTTACTCACGTTTTTATAGCCTGGTACACAAGACTAGCGGGGGGAGGAGGGTGTGTGTGTGTGTGTAAGAGGAAAGGATATGACTGGCTGACTGGCTTGGTGATGGAGGGTGTATATATGGGTGTGTATGTATGTGTGAAGTGGGGAGGATGTGACTGACTTGGTGTTGGCGGGTGTCTATGTGTGTGTGTGTGTGTGTAGAGGGGGTGTGATTGACTAGGGTGCTGGCTGCGAAGGGAAGGACAGTAAGGGACAGGACAGGACAGGAGGGGGGCGAAACTAAGCAAGAGAGATTGATAGATACGTAAAGATAACTAAATTTGATGGCTTCTTTTACTGTTTCCACTGCCTCCCTTTATGCCATGACGCCGAGGATTGTGTTCCGAGCTTTTCTTGTGTTCTGTTTTACTCTTGGACTGTGCCTTGTGTGGTAAAGAAGATAGTGATAGATAGATATGTAGACAAACAGACAGGTTGATAGATCGATAGATAGATAGATTGATGGATAGATAGATAAATAGATACATAAGGATAGGAAAGGAAGTTAGAAAGGAAGGAGAGGAATTGAGAAAGGAATGAGAGAGGAAAGGAAGGAGGAAGAGATAAAGAAAGGAATAAATAGCGGGTGAAAATATAGAGAGTGAGAGCGCGTGGTCACTCTTGCAAAAGGAAAATACTCGCTTACTCCTGTCCGTCTTGATATATTTTTTCTCTGCCCTATTTATGCTGTTCTTGCTGTGTGTGTGTGTGTGTGTGTGTGTGTGTGTGTGTGTGTGTGTGTGTGTGTGCGTGCTACAATTCCCCTTCATTCCCTAAAATTCTTCCTTCATTCCACATTCTTTTCTCTTTACTTCCTCCTCCTCTTTATTTCTCCTTCTATCGTAAGTTCTGCCTTCCCTTCTTTGCCCTTTCCTTTCCTACCTTCCTTTGATGCTGTCCCTTTCATCCCTTTCACACTCCTTTCCTCACCCCTTCTTCACTCCTTCACACCCTTTTCGTCACCCCTTCACACCCCTTTTCCACCCTATCACACCCCTGTCTCACCCCCACACCCTTTTCTAACCCCCCACATCCCTTCTTCACCCCTTCACACCCCTTCGTCTCTTCCCTTCGCCCCCTGACATTCTTCCCTTCCCTTCCAGCAGAGTCATGTCGCCGCCGCTGGAGAAGGGAACCGTGCCTGGCCAGCGACCCTCACCCCCCCTGTGCCTGCCGTCTGAGGCCGTGGTGCATGCAGGAGTGTGGTAAGTGCTCTCAACCCCTACTGTCCCCTTTACCTCCACCCCCCAGCCCCCCTTCTTCAAGTACGCCCCTGGCTCAAGTGGCTCAAGGTTTTAATTTGTCCACGTATTTTTGCCTTTTTCTCTATTTTCATTCTTTAATTTTTCAGTGTTTGGGTTAGTTTATCATATGGCGCTTTGGTTGATGTGTGTTAGTTGTGATAGGAAGAGGAGAGGAGAGGTTGATAGTGATTCATAGTTTATATTTGATACATGTAGTTTTCTTTTTTTTCATTTCTCATTTCAATTTTGCAGAGTTATGGTTGAGCAGTTTCCCATATGGAGATTCGGTTGGCGTGTGTTAGTAGAGATAGGAAGAGCAGAGGAGAGGGTGACGGTGGTAGTGGTGATGGTGATGGAGTGGGTAGAAGTGGGGAGGAGTAGGTGGATAAGAAGGAAGATAAGGAAATGGTGGAAAAATGAATTAGTTTCCCACATTGAGCATAGGTGTGTTTTAGAAGTAACAGGAGGATGAAGTGTTGCATGGAGGTGGTTGGAAGGGGTAGCAGCAGTGGTGGAGGTGGACGAGGTGAAGAGGAGGAATATTAGGAAGTGGAGGAAAAGGAGTAAGTAGTGTCGGTAAGTGGAAAAAAATAGGACTTCCATATTTTTCAACGTCTTCATAGTTTCTTAATAGGAGCTGGTGATGGGAATAGGGAAGAGAAGGAGTATAAGGAATTGGTGGAAATGGGGTAGTTAGTGTTGGTTAGTGAAATATTATGACCTCCACTTCTTTTGTTAACATCTTCAATAGTTTTTTTTTAACAAGAGGTGGTGATGGAATTGGGAAAGAGGAAGAATATTAGGGAATGGTGGAAATGGGGTAGCTAGTGTTGGTTAGTGAAAAAATTGTACTTCGGCATTTCTTTTTTAATTAACATCATCATAGTTTCTCAATAGGACCTGGTGATGGAATTAGAGAAGAGGTGAAAAGAAATAGGGAAATTGATAAGGAAATGGTGGTAATGGGGTAGGTAGTGTTGGTTAGTGAAACATTCTGACTCCCACTTCTCTTTTTAATTAACATCATCATAGTTTCTCAATAGGACGTGGTGATGGAATTAGAGAAGAGGTGAAAGAGAAATAGGAAAGTTGAGGAATATAAGGAAATGGTGAAAATGGGGTAGCTTGTGTTGGTTAGTGAAAAAAAATCATCCTTCAACATTTCTTTTTTAATTAACACCTTCATAGTTTCGCAATATGACCTGGTGATGTTATTAGAGAAGAGGTGAATAAGAAATAGGGAAATTGATAAGGAAATGGTGAAAATGGAGTAGCTTGTGTTGGTTAGTGAAAGAAATCGTCCTTCAACATTTCTTTTTTAATTAACACCTTCATAGTTTTGCAATATGACCTGGTGATGGAATTTGAGAAGAGGTGAAAGAGAAATAGGAAAGTTGAGGAATATAAGGAAATTGTGAAAATGGGGTAGCTTGTGTTGGTTAGTGAAAGAAATCGTCCTTCAACATTTCTTTTTTAATTAACACCTTCATAGTTTCGCAATTGGACCTGGTGATGGAATTTGAGAAGAGGTGAATTACTCAGACTTCCACATCTCCTCTTTTTAATATATCTCCACATCATCCCAATAATTGCAGGTTAATATATATGTGTGTGTTTCCATTATGTATTTTTTATGTACCTATTACTGTACGCTACTTTTCATATGCGTATATTTGAATTTTTGTGTGTGTTTCCATTAAGTATTTTTATGTACGTATTACCGTATTCTACTTTTAATATGCGTATACTTAAATTTTTCCTTCATGTTTATAATCAATGTGTATTTTTCTGTGCATCTACATATATTTTCTTACTTATCTATATTTATGTGTTCTTTGCATAATGATTTAATGTTTTTTTAACTTTTTTTTTTCATCCAGGTAACTTTTTAATGTGTGTCTATGAATCTATATATATATTTTCTTACATATCTAAATTCATGAGTTCTTTGCATAACGATTTAATGTCTTTTTTTTTAACTTTTTTTCATCCAGGTAACTTCTTAATGTGTGTCTATGAATATATTTCCCTCATTGATTTCATGTCGATTTGTTTGATATATCGGTGCTTCATTTTCTAGGTCTATACTCGCAAACATTTCGGAGCTCCCACACCCACATTTAATAAGGGTTTCGCGGAGGTTGTGAGTGTTTCCATGGATAGCTTTATGAGCCTAATGATAGTTTTATGAGGCCTCTGCATCATAAATCTGAAGAACCACTCACGAGAACCCAATTTACCCTTTTTTATGGCCTCGGGAAGTATTTGTTGTGAGCCGAAAGCGTCTGAAAAAAAGAGTCTTGGAAGTTGAGTTTTGCACGGTGGAGCGGGGACGATTGGCGCTACTCCTTGGGCTCTGAGTGTCATGCAACGCCGTCAAATTATCGTACTCAGCTCATTGCATTTTCGTAATTTCTGACCGATAACTCTAGCAAAAAGAACGAAACACATCTATATTTAACAATTTTAACGATAACTTTAATTTCCTATCGTTATTTGTGTGGTTACGACAGTCTTGGAGCCTAAATATGATAAATGCAATGTTCAGAGTACGACAATTTGGCAACGCTGGTGTCATGGTGCGGGTGTGTTTACGGGTGGGCTTAATGTTACCCTTCGCTGCTGCTTATTGGGTCACTCACTGCGTTGGCCTGGAAGAAGTAAACTTGTGGGAGCAGTTTGGACGATTGGCGCTACTCCTTGTGGTCTGGGTGTCAGGGTGTGGGTGTGTTTACGGGTGTGCTTAATGTTACCCTTCGCTGCTGCTTATTGGGTCACTCACTGCGTTGGCCTGGAAGAAGTAAACATGTGGGAGCAGTTGCCTCTACGTTGATGGACTCTCTGATGACTTGAAACAACAAACTCTCGCCAGCAAACAAGCTCGAATTACAGTTTCTCGTCGAGTGAACCACATTTGCCTCTCCCTCGTTCTGAATAATTAGTAAGGGACACACCTCCACAGTTCGACTCAGTGGGATTACAAGCTACTTAGACAAATACTACGAAAATTTCTTGTACAGTATTTTATGTTTATACAAAAACTAAGATATTTGTGGAAACTATGCGAATAAATCTCTTTAGTATTAAGTGGTGAGCAGAACAGAAGTTTATGAGCTCCCAAAGCAAAACAGGAAATACTACGAAAATTTCTTGTGTAGTCTTTGGTGTTTGTACGGAAGCAAAGAAATTCAAGGAAACTCTGCGAAAATCTCTTTAGTATTAGATGGCGAGCAGAACACAAGTTTATAAGCTCCCAAAACAAAACAGGAAATTATACGAAAATTTCCTCTATAGTGTTTGATGTTTTTACGGAAGCTAAGAAATTCAAGGAAACTGTGGGAATAATCTCTTTTGTATCAGGTGGGGAGTAGATAACCAGACCATTGTGGGGAGAGTATAGTTTTTTTTTTACTGCAAGTGAGGCAGCTCAAGGATAAAAACAAAACAAAAAAACAGCAACAACAACCCCCCCGCAAAAAACAAACAAAAAAAACAACGCTAGATGCTTACTCCGAACAAAAGGAAGAAGAACATGAGGCCAGAAGAGAGGTCAATTTCGGGTGTGTGCTTATAAAGACTGTGTTGGACTATGGACGGTCTCTAAATAGGCCTATGGTCACTCCACTTTGCCGGTCGTAGAAATCTCATACGTAGGCCACACCCCACCCCCCCTCCCCAGAGCATGTAGAAGAGGACGTTTTTCCCCCAAAACTCGCCGGAGGGAAAGTCTCGAAGCCACATCAAATACTATCACAGGGTATCAGGGCTCATCTCCTCCCGAAGTTGACCCCTCTTTCGGCCACTTCTTTGGATTCTTTTTAGGAGCAGCGAGTAGCGTGCTTTTTTTTATTATTGTTTCCTTTTTCATTGCGCCCTTGAGCTGTCTCCTTTGTTGTAAAAAAAAACAAAAAAACATGAGGATTACAGAAGATGTTTAATTCCAAGAAGTGTCGCCACGCCAAGCTTTCTCAAACCACTCAAATCCTACCACGGAATGATTGTTTGTTTTTTTACAGTACCCACCAACACGGAGCATTCCCCAAACGTAGCAAATCACAGTATAACAAGAAGAAAGTAAAAAGAAGAGGAGGAAGAGGAAAAAAAAAGAAATAGTAATTATGTACGGCTGTCTCATATCAAGTTCTTTATATCGATTGTTTTTTTATTCTTACACGCAAAAAGAAACCTTCCCAAATCACTTCAGTCATAAAATTATACTATGGAATGATTGTTTTCTCCTTCAGAGTCACCAACGAAACATTCCCCAGCGTCGCAAATCACAATTGGAAGTCACGGATAGACTGTTTTCGCTATTTTATACCTACACACAACAAGAAACCTTCCCAAATCACTTCAGTCATAAAATTATACTATGGAATGATTGTTTTCTCCTTCAAAGTCACCAACGAAACATTCCCCAGCGTCGCAAATCACACTTAGAAGTCACGGATAAACTGTTTTCGCTATTTTATACCTACACACAACAAGAAACCTTTCCAAATCACCTCAATCATAAAATTACACCGAGGAAGGATTGTTTTTTTCCTTAAAAACACCAACGAAACATTTACCAACGTCACAAATCATAATTAGGATACACGGATAAACTGTTTTCTTTTTTTTATACCTACACGCCACAAGAAACCTTCTCAAATCACCTCAACCATGAAATAACACCGAGGAAGTATTAATTTTTCCCTTGGAGGCACCAACGAAACATTCCCCAGCGTCGTAACTCATAACATAACATCGCGGCGAGATATTTTGGTTTGTTTGTTCATATCTACACCCCCAAGAAACCTTCCAAAATCACTTAAACGATATAATAACACCAGCGAAACATTCTCAAACCGCGTGAGTCATAATATCATACCCACGGAAAGAGAACGAACTTAAAAATAAAGAGACCAGACCCTTAGCCACTCTTACGCCGCCCCTTCCGCTTCCGCCTTCACCTTCCTCACCCCTCAGTCCCCTCCCTCCCACGTCATGTTTTTTAAAGGAATAAGCGTATTAAAATTCCCGGCCAGATACGCGCAGCTGATGGTTTTGTGGCGACGTGCTGTGAATACTGAGCCGTAATTAAGGGGAATGGGACGTGTGGGGCTGAGGAATTGTCGTGAGTGCCAGGAATAGCCGGTGTGCGGAGTGGCGGAAAGTGAGAGAGGGAGAGGAAGAAGGAGAGGAGGGAAAGAGATGTGAGTGAGATAGAAAGATAGAGACAGACAGATAGACAGAGGGACAGATAGATAGAGCGGGCAGGGACTGAAAGAGATTGAAAGAGTTAGAGAGAAAAAGAGAGAGAGAGAGAGAGAGAGAGAGAGAGAGAGAGAGAGAGAGAGAGAGAGAGAGAGAGAGAGAGAGAAGGAAGGGATTAAAAGAGATTGAAAGAGTTAGAGAGAAAGAGAGTTAAAAATAGTTAAAGAGGATGATAGAGTGTGAGAGAGTTAGTTACAGGTTGTTATACAGTTAAAAGAGTTAGAGAGTAAGGAAAGGTTAGAGAGATTGAGAGAGTTAGAGAGAACGCGTTAGAGATAGTCAAAATGAATGTTACAGAGAGAGTTAGTTAGAGATTGTTAAAGAGAGTTAGAGAGTAAAAAGAGTTAGTTAGTTAGATTAAAAGTGAAAGTTACAGAGAGAGTTAGTTAGAGATTGTTAAAGAGAGTTAGAGAGTAAAAAGAGTTAGTTAGTTAGATGGATTGAAAGTGAAAGTTACAGAGAGAGTTAGTTAGAGATTGTTAAAGAGAGTTAGAGAGTAAAAATGAGTTAGTTAGTTAGATTAAAAGTGAAAGTAATAGAGAAAGTTAGTTTCAGATTGTTAAAGAGAGTTAGTGAGTAAAAGAGAGTTAGTTAGATAGACTGAAAGTGAATAGAGGCATTGAAAAACTATTGGCGAGTGTGTGAGTGTAGCGTGGGACGACTGACCTCTCTTTCGAAACTCTCTATTTGTTTGAGTGCGTTTGCGTTCCCTTGCGTGTTGCGTGAGTGTGTTGCACCTGATAAAAGTGAGCGACTTAATTAAGAGAAACGTCCCTGGAAAGAGAGCATGATGAGAGACAAGAGAAAAGAACACGAGTCAGAGGAGAAGGACAAGAGATGAAAAGAGAACGCTGGAGTAGGAGGAAGGCGCTTGAGTAAAAAGAAAACACTCGTAAAAAGAAAACGCGGATTGAAGTAAGACACAAGTAAAAGTCAAAAGAGAAGAACACGAGATTAAAAGAGCAGTAAAGTAAAAAGATAACACCAGAGTAGAAAGAATGTAAAGGAGAACACTAAGTTAAAAGAGAACACGAGTAAAAAAGAGAACATTAGAGTAAAGGAGAACACTAAAGTATAGGTGAACACGCGTAAAAAAAGAGAACACCAAGAGAAAAAAGAGAACACGAGTGAAAGTCAAGAGATGAACATGAAAATTAATAAAACACCAAAGGAAAGAGAGAACTGGCAGGTTAAGATGAACACAACAGTAAAAAAAACAACAACATTAAAGTAAAAACAGAACACAAAATGATGCTTAAGAAACTTCCGGTTAAGGATTGATTCAATAGATAGACAAGAAAGTAAAGCTATAGGACGGTAGTTTGAGGGATTGGAACGGTGTACCCATCTTAGGCGCAGGCTGTATGAAGGCGTACATCCAGCAGGAAGGAAAGGTAGATGTTGACGGGCAGAGGCGAAAGAGTTTGTGTGGTTATTGCTGTTGTTCGCCTCGTGCCTGTCGTTTTGTTTTGATGATTTTATGTGTGTCTGTTTCTGTCTATTTTGCTTCCCTACTTTTGACTCTCTGTCTGCATGTTTCTCCGTCAGTGTCTGTGTGTGTTTGTCTGTCTCTCCGCCGGTGTGTCATTGTTTGCATGTCTACCTGTCTGTCTGTTTGTCTGTCTGCTGTGTATCTCTCCTTAAGTGTCTCATTGTTTGTCTGTCTGTCTTCCTGTCTGTCGTCCAATCCGTCTGTCGGTCTGTCTGTCTATGTGTTGTGTATTTCTCCTTAAGTGTCTCATTGTTTGTGTGTCTGCCTGCCTGTCTGTATTCCAATCTGCCTGTCTGTCTGTCTGCCTGTCTGTCTGTCTGTCTGTCTGTCTGTTTGTCTGTCTATCTGTCTGCTGTGTGTCTCTCCTCTAGTATCTCTTTGTTTCTCTGTCTGCCTGCCTGCCTGTCTGTCTGTCTGTCTGTCTGCCTGTCTGTCTGTCCGATGAGATAGAGAGATTCGTAGACAGTTAAATAATTTCTAGATACTTAAGAGTGACGAACTTACAAATACATGGGAGAGAAGGAAAGTAACCTCGGCATTTCATATAAAATAGCTTTAATGTGAGTGTGTGTGTGTGTGTGTGTGTGTGTGTGTGTGTGTGTGTGTGTGTGTGTGTGTGTGTGTGTGTGTGTGTGTGTGTGTGTTATAAGTCCTCCCTCATCCCAGCTTTTAGACGTTCAGGTAAAAATGAAAATAATTCGCTTCCATAAACTCAACTCTGCAATCATACCTCCGTAGAGTTTTCACATTTATTCCCTTTTCATTGCACTAACTGGGTCATCTTTTTTTCTCTTAATATCTTTCACTGTATTTTCGGTGGAAGGTAAAATTGTTCCCTTGCCTAACTTCTTCCTGGTCCTTTGTTTTCATTTGTCTAGGTTTGCGGTGGAAAGCTGAATAAATAAGGAGCTAGCAAGAGAGAGAGAGAGAGAGAGAGAGAAAATGTAATATGCTCTTAACCTTATTAAACCGACAGACACACACACACACACACACACACACCCACACCCCCCCACACCCAAATGTAATGAGAGAGAGAGAGAACCAGTTTCATATAAATAATTTAGTAGATTTTCGTGAAACACTCTCTCTCTCTCTCTCTCTCTCTCTCTCTCTCTCTCTCTCTCTCAGAATTCACTTTTATTCTGGGTAAGCTTTTTCTTTCCTAAATGTAGCTTGTTATGTTTTTCTTTCTTTGTCTCACATTTTGCGCTTTCTTTTTTTTCCTCCATCTTTTGTCCTTCCCTTCCTTGGTAATTTAGGTCTTTGTATGAAACTTTCTCTCAGCACACATTACTCGTGGTTCTGTGTGTGTGTGTGTGTGTGTGTGTGTGTGTGTGTGTGTGTGTGTGTGTGTGTGTGTGTGTGTGTGTGTGTGTGTGTGTTCTCGTTTTTATTCATTTTTGTTTATTTTTTTCCATGTAAATTGTCACCATGATATCTGGATTTTAATACTGTATCCTCTCTCTCTCTCTCTCTCTCTCTCTCTCTCTCTCTCTCTCTCTCTCTCTCTCTCTCTCTCTCTCTCTCTCTCTCTCTCTCTCTCTCTCTCTCTCTCTCTCTCTCTCTCTCTCTCTCTCTCTCTCTCTCTCTCATATTTTCATACTTTTTTATTTGTTTTAATTTCTGTTGACGGTCCTTCCTTTTACTCTATTGCTCTTTTTTTTCTGTGTGTGTTTGTTTATTTATGTTTGTTTATATTTTCACTTTCTTCCACGATCTGTTTTGTGTTTCAATTTATATATATTTTTTTTCCTCTGTGTATGTTTTCTTTAATGTTTTGCTTATTTTTCCAACAATGTGTAGGTGTTACTTCCCTTTGTTTTGTTATTTTTCTTTGTCATAAGATTTTTGTTCATATCTTTCTTATTTATTTTATTATATTTTATTTTTCTTAACTCTCCTGTTGTCGTATTTGATTATATTTTGTCTATTTTTCCTTTTTTTCTTTATCTTGCCGCTTTTAAATTAATTATCATCCCCAGTGTACGTATATTATTTCTCATTATATCGAGATTTCTTTGTGTTCATTTCGTCACTTTTTTGTATATTCTTTCCTTCATCCTGTATTTGTTTTTCACTCCTCGCTATTTCCTTGACCTTAGATCGCCTTTAACAATCTCCTCACCTCGTTTTTCCTTTTTTTGCTCGTTTTCTCCTTTCTCCATTTAGTCACTTCCCTCTGCCGTCTTTCTTTCATCCTTTACTTTTTTCACTTCGCTGTTTCTTTCACCTGTTACATTTTTTCTCCTTCTTTTACCCTTTTTTTTTTAGCTCCGTTTTCTTTTCCTCTTTCCCTTCCTTGCTTGTGTGACGTTCATACAGACAGACAGACAGACAGACAAGGGGTCATAGCGAGAGTCAAAGAACTCTAACTTGGTGCTGCTTCGTCGTTCTTTAAGTGAATTAACCAAACAAACGAAAAGATCTTGGAAACGTGCCTTGGTGAGCTTGTCTGTGCTTCCGGGGGTGGTGGTGGTGGTGGTGGTGATGAGGGTGGTGGTGGTGGTGGTGGTGATGAGGGTGGTGGTGAGGGGGGGGGGGGAGTGATGGTGGTTGTTGGGATGCAAAACATGTCTTTCTCATTTTTTTCTTGCTTTGCTGAAACTAAATTTGGTCATGCATATATATTTTATTTTATTTTTCTCCTGCATTTATTTTTTCTTATGGTAATCTTCTTTCGTCATAGGAGTAGCGGGTTGCAAGTACTTATTTTTCTGTATATATTTTTTTATGTGTGTGTGCATTTTTTCACGCATCTTTGGAACTAAATTTAATCATGCATATATTTTTTCTTTAATTTTCTCCAGCATTTAACTCATTTTGTTTTTTCCTGGTATTCCTTTTTTATCATAGGAGTTGAGTTTTGCAAGTACTTCTTTTTCTGTATATACATTTTTTTTGTGTGTTCATTTTTTCACGAATCTATGAAACTAAATTTGATCATGCATATATATATTTTTTTACTTTTATCACGCATTCAACTCTCCTTGTTTTTTCCTGGTATTCCTCTTTTATCATAGGAGTTGAGTTTTGGAAGCACTTCTTTTTATATACATATTTTTTGTTTGACCATTGCTTTGTCCGTCTCCCCTACCTATGTATAAAAATAAAATAAAAACGGGCTTGCGCAACGAACCATATTAAAGTCTCTCCGTATCCTTTTCCGGCTCCGTAACTTTCACTTGAAGGATCCGTGTCTTTTTTTTGTCTTTTCTGCATAGCTTCTGGAGCATGTAACGTCAGTAATACTCCTTGCTTCCTACTGCATTAAGTCCGTTCTGTTCTGTAAAATATTCCGCAAGTCTCCTCCTTTCCTTTGAACCATCGGGGTCTCCTTTTTTTTGGGGGGGGTCTTTTTTTTCTGTATATTTGTTTTTTAGTATTTATCGTCAGCCCTAGTCCTTACTTTCTATGGCGTAATGCTCCCCCATTTTATATTCTTCTCATTATATCAAGCTTTTTTTCAGTGTTCAGTTCGTCAATGTTTTGTATCTTTCTTCCTTCATCCTTTATTTTTTTTCACTCCTCGCTATTTTCTCCTCCTTTCCTTCGATCACCTGTAATATTTTTCTCTCCTCGGTTGCACCCTTTTTTTTAGCTCGATTTCCATTCCACTTTCTTCATTTCGCCACTTATTCGTATCTTCTTTTACTTCATCCTTTCTTTTTTTCACTGCTCGCTATTTTCTTCTCCTTTCCTTCGATCGCCTGTAAAATTTTTCTCTCCTCGGTTGCACCCTCTTTTAGCTCGATTTCTTTTCACTTTCTTCATTTCGCCACGTATTCCTACCTTCTTTTACTTCATCCTTTCTTTTTTTTTCACTCCTCGCTATTTTCTCCTCCTTTCCTTCGATCACCTGTAAAATTTTTCTCTCCTCGGTTGCACCCTTTTTTTTAGCTCAATTTCCATTCCACTTTCTTCATTTCGCCACTTCCTCGTACCTTCTTTTACTTCATCCTTTCTTTTTTCCACTTCGGTGTTTCCTTTTCCTAAGATAATGTCCGTTCTGTTCTGTAAATTTTGTTGCATGTCTCATCCTGGCCTTGATTTTCTGTAGCGTGTATTTTGCTTCTATTCTTTACTCTGGTAGATTTAATTTCCTGGTCAATCTCTCTCTCTTGTTGTCTGTTCCTGCTGTGTACTCCATGGGGTCTAGTGTCATTTCCTTTTCATGTAGGTCTTTGTAGCGGGTCATCTGTTTCTGGTCTTTACTCTGGTAGATTTAATTTCCTGGTCAATCTCTCTCTCTTGTTGTCTGTTCCTGCTGTGTACTCCATGGGGTCTAGTGTCATTTCCTTTTCATGTAGGTCTCTGTAGCGGGTCCTCTGTTTCTGGTCTTTACTCTGGTAGATTTAATTTCCTGGTCAATTCTCTCTTCCTTTGTTGCCTGTTCCTCGTTTGTGCTCCCTGGAGGCTATTGTCATTTCCTTTTCCTTTACGGGGAGAGGCAGAGAAGAGAGGAGGTGACGGGAGAGGAGAGATAAAGAATGGGGACGGATGGAGGAGGAGTAGAGGATGGTATGAAATGTGATAGAAGTGGATGAAGAGGGAGGGAGAGAGGAAGGAGGGCGGAAAGGTTACATTAGAACAAACAACTAACAAACAAAACTACACCATACAACTTAACATGACACAACAAACATAACTACTTACAAATTAACAAAATATCAACAAAAACAAAACTACAACATACAACTTAACAGAAAAAAAAAACTAACGTAACCGCATCATACCATACTTGCTCTTCCCTTCCTCTCCCTCTCCCATAACTCCTCATCTTCCCCTTCCCTCCTCCGTCACCCTTCATCTCCCCATCCCTTCTCCCTCCCTCTCCTTCCTCTTCCTCTCTCCCCCCTATTCCTACCGTCTTTTTTCGTCTCCCTTCTGTACTGTCTACATTTAATTCGCTTCCTCTTCTGCATATACCCTTGATTGGAAAAAAGAACAGTGATTGATAAGAAGGTATTTGTGTGTTAGACAGTTCCGCGAAGAAGGGAAAGTTCCGAAACAGCTGCAGGGAATTAATCGTAAGCGTAAAGAAAGTTCAGGAAAGTACTGTGTAACGAACGAGTCTGAGACGGGAACATAAATTGGGAACTAAACCGATTGAGCTGAAAAACTCGCGAGGAAGAAAAAAAATATGAGACGGCTGGTGAAGAAGAAAAAAAAATACATTTCCTAATTGCACCATCGGGAAAGAAATATTTGGAGTAATCGAGCCGAGTCCGTTCTTTTTTTGCTTTATTTCATTACTCTTTATGGCGTTGTCTGTTTTCTTTATGGAGCAGCGTGTTCCGGGAATGTCTTTATAACGTCCCTCCCTCGCCCCGGCCGTCTCCTTTACCTTAAAAAATCTATATCATGAAAGAAATATTTGGTGTAATCTAACTGAGTCTCCCTTTTCGTTACTCTCCAATACTTCAGTTCTCTTTCATTAACTTCTGGGGCGTGGGTGTGGGCGCGACGATGGGAAGAGAAAGTGAGTGAGTGAGAGGGAGGGAGAGAGAGAATGAGTGAGGAAGGAAGGAAGGAAGGAGGAAGAAAAAGAGTAAAGGAGAGAAATGTAGAGAGTAAGCAAGAGGGACGGAGGGAATGAGTGAGGTAGAAAGGAAGGAAGGAAGGAAGGTAGAGGAAAAGAATGAAAAAGGAAAGAAAGAATTTGTCTCTCTCTCTCTCTCTCTCTCTCTCTCTCTCTCTCTCTCTCTCTCTCTCTCGCTCTCTCGCTCTCTCGCTCGCTCGCTCAGGCCCAATACAAAAAGGTCAACTGGTCTGTCACTGCCCCACCAAAATTGTTTACCGGCGCATTTTCTGAGCGTAAGAAAAAATAAAATAGTTACCCATCGTTGCCAAAATAGGGAGGGAGGAAAGGGACATGAGAAAAGGGGGGAAAAGGGAGGAAGAAAAATGGGGAGAGAGCCTCAGAAATCTACGACTCAAATGATGATGATAATGACAAAGAACTTAAAATTCATAAAGTGCAAAATGATGTAGTACTCAGAATAAAGTAGAGACGGATAGATGGATTTATAAGTGTAGAGAATGTGCAAGATCTTGAGCTACACGTGAATGATGAAATAAATGCGAGTAATAGTGAATCATGGACGCAATAAACAACAACAACAACAAAAACATCAACAACAAAATTACCCGAAAAAAATGAGGGAGGTGAAGCGTCATTATCTAAACGATGAGTTAGCGCGAATATAATGAAGGGAGCTTAAGACGAGGCAATATTGCGCCCTTCCTCCCTTCCCTCCGTCAGTTTTATCCCCCCTTATTCCTCCCTTTGTCTCCTTTCCATTCCACTTCCTCTTTTCTCCCTCCCATTCCACTTCCTTTTTCTCCCTTTCATTCCACTTTCCTTTTTCTCCCTCCCATTCCACTTTCCTCTTTTCTCCCTCCCATTCCACTTCCATTTTCTCCCTCCCATTCCACTTCCATTTTCTCCCTCCCATTCCACTTCCCTCTTCTCCCTCCCACTCCACTTCCCTTTTCTCCCTCCCATTCCACTTTCCTTTTTCTCCCTCCCATTCCACTTTCCTTTTTCTCCCTCCCATTCCACTTTCCTTTTTCTCCCTTCCATTCCACTTCCATTTTCTCCCTCCCATTCCACTTCCATTTTCTCCCTCCCATTCCACTTCCATTTTCTCCCTCCCATTCCACTTCCATTTTCTCCCTCCCATTCCACTTCCATTTTCTCCCTCCCATTCCACTTCCCTCTTCTCCCTCCCACTCCACTTCCCTTTTCTCCCTCCCATTCCACTTTCCTTTTTCTCCCTCCCATTCCACTTCCATTTTCTCCCATTCCACTTCTCCTATTCTCCCTTTCTACTCCCCTTTCTCCTTTCTATTCCTCTCCCTGTCCTCTTCTCCTTTCCGTTACTCTCCATCTTCCCTCACTCCCTCCATCTTTCTCCTTCCCTCCCATTTCTCTCCCTTTCTCATCACCCTTTCTCTCCCCTTTCCTCCATTCCGCTATCCTTCATCTCCCCTTCCCCCTCTCCCCTTTTCTCCCTCCCCTCCCATCTCCCTTTCTTCCCTTTTGATCTTCAACTCCCATCACCTCCTCCCTATTATTCATCTCCCTCTTACTTATCTCACCTCCCTCCTTTACGCTTCATCTCTCCCTCCCTCCTCCCTCCCTCTCGTTCTTCTGCCTCTCCCTTTACCTCTCACATCCCCATTCCTCCATTCCGTCACCTCATCTATTCTTCTCCCTCCCATTAGTATAGTTCTCCCATCATCCTTGACATTCCTCCAATCACCCTCTCTCTCCCATCAACTCCCATTTCTCCTCCCCCTCACATCCCTTCCATCACCCTCTCTCTCCCATCAACCCCCATTTCTCCTCCCCGTCTCTCTCCCATTCATTTCCCATCACCCTTCCTTCCATACTTCTCCCTACCTCCCTTCCATCCCATCCCTTCCCTTCCTCACCCTCTATCTTATCACCATCCTCCCCCACACCCCTCCTCCTCCTCTTCCCATTCCCTTCCTTCCCTTCAAGATTTAGGAGCTCAGAGGAGTGAGGGAGGTCAGGCCGAGGCCATGGTATCAATTAAGGTCACACCCATATACGGAAGAGGAAAAAGTGGTCACGAGGTCATGTGGGAGATAAATCAGGACAGTTTTAGGATGTCAAGAGACCGAAAGAGGTCAAGCAAGAAGCAATTGAGGTCACAGCCAAATATATGGAAGAAAAATTTTGTCAGAATGTCAGAAGGATCGTAAATCATGGAGGAAAATGAAGGAAAAGGGAGGAGGAGGAGCAGGAGAGAAAGATTTTTAGTAAGTAAGTAAAGTAAGTAAGTAAATATTTATTGCTCTTAATAAATACATGTACAGAGAATTATAGTTTAACAATTTCAGCGACAGTCTGTCGAGCCGGAGCTCCTGACAGACAGATGTTAATTAATAGAGAAGATGTTTTATTCCACCTTTAACACATCACAATAAATTTGACAAAAAAATACAACCTAACAATATATACATTCCTTAGTGAGTAGTTTACTATACACAAAAATGTAGGGCTGCTCGGGGTTCTGTTGTAAATATTTTTTTTTGTTTCTCTTTTAAATTTTGTGAGACTGCTTGTCTTGAGCAGTTCTTTTATGTTTAGTGGCAAGCTGTTAAAGAGTTTAGGACCAGTGCATAGTGTGCTATTTTTATATAAAGATGTTCTAAACTGCGGACAAATCAGACCTACGTTATTGCTTCTAGTCTGGTGTAAATTATCAACAAATTTAGATATTTTATTATCTGAAAAATTTGAAAACATTTTATATATCAGTAATAATGAGAAGTATTCATGTACTTTATCAAATTTCAAAATCTCCATTAAAGAAAAAATATCGGACACGAAATCAAACCTACCTAAAAAAAAAAAAAAAAAAAAAATACACCTGGGATTTTTTTCTGAGATATGGCAATCTTGTTTAAGAATGACGGCCACGTGCTGTCCCGGATGGGTGCACAGTATGTTAGGTGAGGGCAGCATAATGTATATAAATACTGATCAGAGCATCTGTAGTGAGATTATACCGAGTCTTGTACATTATTCCACACACCTTTGAGATTTTAGTGCACACTTCATCTATAAGTAGCTTCCAATTTAAATTTTCGCCTATTCGCATCCCAAGGAATTTCGTGTGGCTAACCATACTTAACGTTTCGCCTTCTAACTGCAATGGAGGTAGTAGGATCTTTATTGATCTGTTCTGAAAAAGCATACAAGTAGATTTAGAGACGTTGAGTTTAAGTTTATTAGATTTCATCCACTGATGGATTCGATTCAGTTCCGTTATAGCGCTTGAATGTAGGGAATTAAAATCTTTGTCAGCTAATATGAGACTAGTATCGTCTGCGTATTTTACATAATGAAATTTAGAACTATAGTCTGTTCACGGAGCCTGTTCATCTTTTTGTGTTCTTTTCTTATTCCAATTTATAACTAATCTATTTTTCTTTCCTTATTTTTCCAGCTATTTCTTTTTATTTACTTATATACTTGTCTTTTTTGCAGCTTCTCTTATTCCAATTTATAACTAACTAATCTATTCTTCTTTCCATATTTTTCTATTTACTTCTTTTCATTAACTTCTATGCTCGTCTTTTTGGTACTTTGCTTTATGCCGGTCTATAACTAACTAATCTATTCTTCGTTCATTATTTTTCTAATTTATTTCTTTTTATTAACCTGCTCGTCTTTTTTTTTTTTTTTCTTATTCAATCAATAACTAAACTACCTATTTCCTTATTTTTTCTAGTTATTTCTTTTCATTAACTTCTATGCTCGTCTCCTTGGGTTCTTTTCTTATTCCAATTTATAAGTAATTAATCTATTCCTCTTTCCTTATATTTTCTAGCTATTTCTTTTTATTAACTTGTATGCTTGTCTTTTTTGGTGCTTTTCTTATTCCAATTTATAACTAATTAATCTATTCTTTTTTCCATATTTTTCTATATACTTCTTTTCATTAACTTCTATGCTCGTCTTTTTAGTACCTTCCTTATTCCAATCTATAACAAAGTAATCTATCCTGCGTTCCCTTTATTTTCTAGTTATTTATTTTATTAACTTGTATGCTCGTCTTTTTGGTGTTTTTCTCATTGCAATCTATAACTAACTAATCTATTCTTCGTTCTTTATATTTTTTAGTTATTTCTTTTCATTAACCTCTATGCTTGTCTTTTTGGTTCCTTTCTTATTCCAATCCATAACTAACTAATCTATTCTTTCCTTACTTTTCCAGGTATTTCTTTTCATTAACTTCTATGCTCGTCTTTTTGGTACTTTTCTTATTTCAATCTATTACTAACTAATCTATTCTTTTTTCCTTATATTTTCTTGTTATTTCTTTTTATTAACTTCTATGCTTGTCTTTTTGGTGCTTTTCTTATTCCAACCTATAACTAAATAATCTATTCTTCGTTCCAATTATTTCTTTTCATTAACTTCTATACTCGTCTTTTTGGTGCTTTTCTTATTCAAGTCTATAACTAGCTAATCTATTCTTCGTTCCTTATTTTTCTTTTTATTTACTTCTATGCTTGTCTTTTTGGTGCTGTTTTTATTCCAATCTATAACTAACTAATCAATATTTAGCTCCTTATATTTCTATTTATTTGTTTTTATTAACTTGTATGCCTGTCTTTTTTTGGTTCTTTTCTTATTCACATTTATAATTAACTGATCTATCCTTCGTTCCTTATTCTTCCAGGTATTTCTTTTTATTAACTTGTATGCTCGTCTTTTTGGTAGTTTTCTTATTCCAATCTATAACTAACTAATCTATTCTTCGTTCCTTATTATCGAGGTATTTCTTTTATTAATTTGTATGCTCGTCTTTTTGGTACTTTTCTTATCCCAATCTATAACTAACTAATCTATTCGATACTTATTTTTCCAGGTATTTCTTTTTATTAACTTCTATGCCTGTCTTTTTGGCACTTTTCTTATTCCAATCTATAACTAGCTAATCTATTTTTTGCTCCTTATATTTCTATTTATTTGTTTTTATTAACTTGTATGCCTGTCTTTTTTAGTTATTTTCTTATTCAAATTTATAACTAACTAATCTATTCCTTCCTTATTTATCTAGGTATTTCTTTTTTATTATTTCTATGCTCGTCTTTTTGGTGCTTTTCTTATTCCAATTTATAACTAACTAATCTATTCTTCACTTATTTTTCCAGGTATTTCTTTTCATTAACTTCTATGCCTGTCTTTTTGGTGTTGTTTTTAGTCAAATCTAAATTGGAATAAGAAAAATATCAAAAAGACAGGCATTGAGGTTAATGAAAAGAAAAACCTGGAAAAATAAGGGAAGAATAGATTAGTTAGTTATAGATTGAAATAAGAAAAGTACCAAAAAGACGAGCATAGAAGTTAATGAAAAGAAATAACTAGAAAATAAGGAACGAAGAATAGATTAGTTAGTTATAGACTGGAATAAAGAAAAGTACCAAAAACAGGAGCATAGAAGTTAATGAAAAGAAGTAAATAGAAAAATATGGAAAGAAGAATAGATTAGTTAGTTATAAATTGGAATAAGAAAAGCACCAAAAAAGACAAGCATATAAGTTAATAAAAAGAAATACCTGGAAAAATAAGGAAAGAAAAATAGATTAGTTAGTTATAATTTGGAATAAGAAAAGAACAAAAAAAAAAAAAACGAGCATAGAGGTTATTAAAAAAAATAGAAAAATAAGGAACAAAGAATAAATTAGTTAGTTAAAGATTAGGAAAGTTCTAAAAAAACGAACATAGAAGTTAATGAAAAGAAATAAATAGAAAAATATGGAAAGAAGAATACATTAGTTAGTTATAAATTAGAATAAGAAAAGCACCAAAAAACACAGGCATACAAGTTAATAAAGAGAAATAGCTAGAAAATAAAGGAACAAGGAATAGATTAGTTATAAATTGGAATAAGAAAAGAACACAAAAAGACGAGCACAGAAGTTAATGAAAAGAAATAACTAGAAAATATAAGAAAATTATAGATTAGTTAGTTATTGATTAGAATCAGAAAAGTACCCAAAAGACGGGCATACGAATTAATAAAAAGAAATAACTGGAAAAATAGGGGAAGGATTGATTACTTAGTTAAAGATTGGAATAAGAGAAGCACCAAAAAGACAAGCATGGAAGTTAATAAAAAGAAATAACTAGAAAAATATAAGGAAAGAAAAATAGATTAGTTAGTTATAGATTGGAATAAGAAAAGTACCAAAAAAGACAAGCATGGAAGTTAATAAAAAGAAATAACTAGAAAAATATAAGGAAAGAAAAATAGATTAGTTAGTTATAGATTGGAATAAGAAAAGTACCAAAAAAGACGGGCATAGAAGTTAATAAAGAGAAATATCTAGAAAAATAAGGAAAGAAGAATAGATTAGTTAGTTATATTTGGAATAAGAAAAGCACTAAAAAAGACAAGCATAGAAGTTAATAAAAGAAATACCTCGGAAATAAGGAACGAAGAATAGATTAGTTACTAATAAATTGAAATAAGAAAAGCACTAAAAAAGACAACCATACAAGTTAATGAAAAGAAATAACAAGAAAAATAAGGGACGAAGGATACATTAATTAATTATAGATTGAAATAAGAAAAGAACCAAAAAAGACAATCATAGAAGTTAATGAAAAGAAATCACTAGAAAATTTAAAGAAAGAAAAATAGATTATTTAGTTATAAATTGGAATAAGAAAAGTACCAAAAAAGACAGGCATACAAGTTAAGGAAAAGAAATAACTAGAAAATAAAGAACGAGGAATAGATTGGTTAGTTATAATTTGGAATAAGAAAAGAATCCAAAAAGACGAGTATAGAATGAAAAGAAATATCTGGGAAAATAAGGAAAGAATAGATTAATTAGCTATAGATTGGAATAAGAAAAGCATTAAAGAAGACAAGCATACAAGTTAATAAAAAGAAATAACTAGAAAAATAAGGACCGAAGGATAGATTAATTAGTTATAGATTGGAATAAAAAAGTACCAAAAAAGAAAAGCATACAAATACATAAAAAAATAAATTAGAAGAAAAATAAGGAACGTAGAATAGATAAGTTATAGATTTGAACAAGAAAAGTACAAAAAAGATTGCATACAAGTTAATAAAAAGAAATACCTGGAAAATATTAGGAAGGAAGAATAGATTAGTTAGTTATATTCAGGAATACAAAAAGCACCAAAAAGACGAACATACACGTTAATAAAAGAAATAACTAGAAAATATAAGGAACGAAGGATAGATTACTTAGTTATAGATTGGAATAAGAAAAGTACCAAAAAAGACGAGCATAGAAGTTAATAAAAACAAATACCTGGGAAAATAAGGAAAGAAGAATAGATTAGTTAGTTATAAATTGGAATAAGAAAAGCATAAAAGAGACAGGCATAGATGTTAATAAAAAGAAATAAGAAGAAAAATAAGGAACGCAGAATAGATTAGTTAGTTATAGATTGGAATAAGAAAGGCACAAAAAAGACAAGCAAACAAGTTAATGATAAGAAATACCTGGAAAAATAAGGACCGAAAAATAGATTAGTTAGTTATAAATTATAATAAGAAAAGTACCAAAAAGACAGGCACAGAAGTTAATTAAAAGAAATAACTAAAAAATATAAGGAAAGAAAAGTAGATTAGTTAGTTATAAATTGGAATAAGAAAAGTACCAAACAGACGAGCATAGAAGTTAATGAAAAGAAGTATGAAAAAAAACAAGGAACGAAGAATAGAGTAGTTAGTCATAAATTAGAATAAGAAAAGAACCAAAAAAGACGAGCACAGAGGTTAATAAAAGAAATATAAAGAAAATAAGGAAAGAATAGAATAGTTAGTACATTATAGATTGAATAAAAAAAAGAACCAAAAAAGCAAGCATACAAGATAATAAAAAGAAGTAAATAGAAAAAAATAAGGAGCAAAAAATAGATTAGTTAGTTATAGATTGGAATAAGAAAATCACCAAAAAAGACAAGCATACAAGTTAATAAAAGAAATAACTAAAAAATAAAAGGAACGAAGGATAGATTAGTTAGTTATAGATTGGAGTAAGAAAAGCACTAAAAAAGACAAGCATACAAGTTAATGAAAAGAAATAATTAATTATAGATTGGAATAAGAAAGGCATCAAAAAGACTAGCATAGAAGTTAATGAAAAGAAATGACTAGAAAATATAAGGAACAAAGAATAGATTAGTTATTTATAAATGGGAATAAGAAAAGTACCAAAAAAAACAGACATAAAAGTTAATAAAAATAAATAACTAGAAAAATAAGGAACGAAGAATAGATTAGTTACTAATAAATTGGAATAAGAAAAGCACTAAAAAGACAAGCATACAGGTTAAAAAAAGAAGTCAATAGAAAAATAAGGAAAGAATAGATTAGTTAGTTATTAATTACAGTAAGAAAAGAACCAAAAAAGACAAGCAAAATAAGGAAAGAATAGATTAGTTAGTTATAGATTGGAATAAGAAAAGTACTAAAAAAGACGAGTACACAAGTTAATAAAAAGAAATAAATAGAAAAATAAGGAGCGAAAAAAAGATTATTTAGTTATAGATTGGGATAAGAACAGTACCAAAAAGACAGACATAGAAGTTAATAAAAAGAAATAAGAAGAAAAATAAGGAACGCAGAAAAAATTAGTTAATTATAGATTGGAATAAGAAAAGCACAAAAAGACGGCATACAAGTTAATAAAAAGAAATACCTGGAAAATATGAGGAACGAAGGATACATTAGTTAGTTATAGATTGGAATAAAGAAAAGAACTAAAAAGACGAGCATAGAAGTTAATGAAAAGAAGTAAATAGAAAAATATGGAAAGACGAATAGATTAGTTACTTATAAATGGAATAAGAAAAGCACCAAAAAAGACAAGCATACAAGTTAATGAAAAGAAATAACTAGAAAAATAAGGAACGAAGAATAGATTAGTTAGTTATAGATTGGAATAAAGAAAAGTACCAAAAAGACGAGCATAGAAGATAATATAAAGAAGTAAATAGAAGAATATGAAAAGAAGAATAGATTAGTTACTTACAAACTGGAATAAGAAAAGCACCAAAAAAGACACGCATAGAAGTTAATTAAAAGAAATAACTAGAAAATATAAGGAAAGAAAAAGTGATTAGTTAGTTATAAATTGGAATAAGAAAAGCACTAAAAAAGATAGGCATAGAAGTTAATAAAAAAACTAGAAAAATAAGGAACGCAGAATAGATTAGTTAGTTATAGATGGGAATAAGAAAAGCACAAAAAAGGCAGCATTCAAATTAATAAAAAGGAATACCTGGAAAATACAAGGAACGAAGAATAGATTAGTTAGTTATAGATTGCAATAAGAACAGCACCAAAAAGACAGGCATACAAGTAAATAAAAAGAAATGACTAGAAAATATAAGGAACGAAGAATAGATTACTTAGTTGTAAAATGGAATAAGAAAAGTACCAAAATGACAGGAATAGAAGTTAATGAAAAGAAATACCTGGAAAATAAGGGAAGAATAGATGAGTTAGTTATAAATTGGAATAAGAAAAGCACCAAAAAGACAAGCATACAGGTTAATAAAAAGAAATAACTAGCAAATATAGGGAAAGAAAAATAGATCAGTTAGTTATAGACTGGAATAAGAAAAGCACTAAAAAAGACAGGCACAAAAGTTAATGAAAAGAAATAACTTGAAAATATAATGAACGAATAAAAGATTAGTTAGTTATAAATTGGAACAAGAAAAGCACTAAAAAGACAAGGACAGAGGTTAATAAAAGAAATATCTAGAAAAATAAGGAACAAAGAATATATTAGTTAGTTATAGATTGGAATAAGAAAAGTACCAAAAAGACGAGCATAGAAGTTAATGAAAGAAATGCCTAGAAAAATAGGAAAAAATGATTAGTTAGTTATAGATTGGAATAAGAACAGCACCAAAAAGACAAGCACAGAAGTTAATAAAAAGAAATAACTAGAAAAATAAGGAAAGAATAGACTAGTTAGTTATAGATTGGGATAAGAACAGCACCAAAAAGACAGGCATAGAAGTTAATAAAAACAAAAAAAATAAGGAACGAAGAATAGATCAGTTAATAAATTGGAATAAAAAAAAGTTCCAAAAAGACAGTCATAGAAGTTAAAGAAAAGAAATACCTGGAAAAAAAAGGGAAGAATAGATTAGTTAGTTATAAATTGGAATAAGAAAAACATCAAAAAGAATAGCATAGAAATAATAAAAAGAAATACCTGGAAAAATAAAGAAGGATTAGATTAGTTAGTTATAAATTGGAATAAGAAAAGCACTAAAAAAACCAGGCATAGAAATTAATGAAAAGAAATAACTAGAATATATAAGGAAAGAAAATAGATTAGTTAATTATTGATTGGAATAAGAAAAGCACCAAAAAAGACAAGCATTCAAGTTAATAAAAAGAAATAGCTAGAAAATACAAGGAACAAATAATAGATTAGTTAGTTATAAATTGGAATAAGAAAAGAACCCAAAAAGACGAGCATAAAAGTTAATAAAAAGAAATAACTAGAAAAATATAAGAAAAGAAAAATTGATGAGTTACTTATAGATTGGAATAAGAAAAGTACCAAAAAAATACGAGCATAGAAGTTAATAAAGTGATATAACTTGAAAAATAAGGAAAGAAGAGTAGATTAGTTAGTTATAAATTGGAATACGAAAAACACCAAAAAAAGACAGGCATAGAAGTTGATAAAAGAAATACCTCGAAAATAAGGAACGAAGAAAAAATTAGTTACTTATAAATTGAAATAAGAAAAGCACTAAAAAATAGAAGCAACAAGTTAATGAAAAGAAATATGTAGAAAAAATAAGGAACGAAAGATACATTAGTTAGTTATAGATTGGAATAAGAAAAGAACCAAAAAAGACAAGCATAGAAGTCAATGAAAAAGAATAACTAAAAAATATAAAGAAAGAAAAATAGATTAATTACTTATAAATTGGAATAAGAAAAGTACCAAAAAAGACAGGCATAGAAGTTAATGAAAAGAAATAACTAGAAAATAAAGAACGAGGAATAGATTAGTTAGTTATAAATTGGAATAAGAAAAGAACCCAAGAAAACGAGCATAGAAGTTAATGAAAAGAAATACCTCGGAAAATAAGGAAAGATGATATTTCTGGGAGAGGAAAAGAAAGGGGAAAAAGACTGAGATAAGAGGAGGGGGAGGAGAAGTAACGAAAGAGAGGAAAGTAAGCATAGGTGAGAAAAGGAAGTGTATGGAAGAAGACTGAAGAAGGAGAGAGAAAATGGCAAACAACCACTAGGAAAGAGGAAATGAAAACAACCAGGAGAGATAGAGAATGGAAAACGAAGATAACGAAATTAAGTAAAATAATATAAGCGCTTGGAATGATAAGGAAAAAAGGGAAATAATCTTCGCGAATAGAATCAGGGGAAGGATAAATAAAGACACGTAAATAATGGGTAAGGAAAGGTTGTTGAAAGGGTTGTTGAAGGGGAGAGCAAGGGAAGAAAGGGAAGGGGAGGGAAAAGGAGGAGGAGGAGGAGAAAGACACCTAGGTAAGCAATACAAAAAGGTTATTGAAAAGGTTGTTGAAGGGAAAGGAAGGGAAAGAAAAGGAATGTGAGGGAAGAGGAGGAGGAGAAAAAAAACGAGAAAGCAATAAGAAAAGGCTATTGAAAGGGTTGTTAAAGTGGAAGAAAAGGGGAAGAAAGGGAAGAGGGGGCCAGAGGAAGAGGAAGAGATGCTGATATAGGGGTTGTAAATGAACGTAGACGGAGACGAAAGAGAGAGAGAGGAATGAAGGCAATTCGAAGGTTATGTGAGGAATGCAACTAAGAAAGAAAAAGAACTCCGAGGAATATC